>NC_090035.1:15880491-16100491 GCF_037176765.1 Anolis sagrei | reverse complement strand
TGGCTATACAATACTAATAATCTAATAGTATCCACTGGGGTTTAGTTCCAGAACTCCCCATGGAAACCAAAATCCATAAATGTAAGACATACCTGTTTCGACAGGCCTTTGAATTTTAATATTGCTGTTTTTAAATTGTTTTAAATTGTTTTAAAATTGTGTTAGATTTTAGCCATTCTTGTAAGCCGCTCCGAGCCCCAGGGGAGTGGTGGCATATAAGTTCGAATAATTAATAAATAAATAAATACCAAAGTCCTATTATATACAATCGCGTAATAAAATAGTGTCCTTGAGATAAAATGGCAAAATCAAACTTTGCTTCTTGAATTTTTAAAAATATATATTTTCAAACCTGGAGTGGCAATGTCCCTGGATGCTAATCCATACGTACAAAGGGCTGAGTAAATGTAAATAAATTAAATTAAATTTCCTGCTTTCACAATAAAATTTCTAGTTTTAATCACTTTTCATTTGTTATTTTCCATCACTAGCCTTTGGGCAATACTAAAAGAAATATGGTGAAAACCGTTTGGACTTCAGGTAAACATAAAATAAATATATTGCTTTGTCTCTAGCTTTTAGGTGTGGCATGCGGTTTTATATGCCATAGTTTACAGCCAATAAATGTGACCTTTAAACAGCGCAGTTGCTTTCCATAATATTACAGTCATATTCTCCAGTGATCACAATGAACACAGTTTAATAGATGTAGCTAAGAGAGGAGGGAAAATTAAGTCTGCTTCCTCACTCTGAGGAAATATCAGTCTCAACCTGAGATGATGTAACTCAATCACAGATCAATGGTGTCTCCATTATTGATAGGTAAAGGTAAAGGTTTCCCCTGACATTAAGACCAGTCGTGTCCAACTCTGGGGGGTGGTGCTCATCTCCATTTCTAAGCCAAAGAGCCGGCATTGTCCATAGACACCTCCAAGGTCATGTGGCCAGCATGATTGCATGGAGCGCCGTTACTTTCCTGCCAAAGTGGTACCTATTGATCTACCCACATTTGCATGTTTTTGAACTGCTAGGTTGGCAGAAGCTGGGGCTAACAGTGGGAGCTCATACCACTTCCCAGATTTGAAGCAATGATCTTTCGGTCAGCAATTCAGCAGCTCAGCGGTTTAACTCACTGCACCACCAGGGGGCCCTTATTGCTACTATTCCTATTTATCATCAAGTTGGCTCATAGTTAAGAACAAGGGTGAGACAACAGGAAATGAGAGAAATCTAACCTTTGGAAAGGATATTAACTCCTGAAAGAGTTATTACCATGGAGGAAAGGGGTCTCAACTAAACTTTATCATCTATCTTCGTTTCCACAAAGTTTCAAAATCCAGTCATCGCAGGGATGGAAAGTGAGGTGAAATCTTCTGAACAGGGGCACATTCAGGAAAGCAAACACCATCCGGGGTGTTAACACCTCCTTGTGCTACCCAAAGCTAGTTGTATGTGTGTGTGTATGTGTATGTGTGTGTGTGTGTGTACACACACACACACACACACACACAGTAGAGTCTCTCTTATCCAGCCTTTGCTCATCCAACGTTCTGTATTATCCAACGCAGTCTGCCTTCAGCCTGGATCCACAGCTGTTTCAATACACTGCGATGTTTTGGTGCTAAATTCGTAAATACAGGAATTACTACATAACGTTGCCTTGTATTGAACTGCTTTTCCTGTTGATTTGTTGTGAAACATAATGTTTTGGTGCTTAATTGGTAAAACCATAATGTAATTTGACGTTTAATAGGCTTTTCCTTAATCCCTCCTTATTATCCAACATTTTCGCTTATCCAACATTCCGCCAGCCTGTTTGTGTCAGATAAGTGAGACTCTACTGTGTATGTATATATGTGTGTGCGCATATGTAACTGGAGTTACACTTGAAAAAGGTACAGGTTCCAACTTACATACAAATTCCACTTAAGAACACAGCAACTGAGCCTATCTTGTTTGTAACTTGGGGACTGCCTGTACAATCCACTCTGCCGCATTGGCATTCTACCCTGTTTCCGTTGCCTGGATGGGTCAGGTCCCAAGTACCTGTGTTTGAGTTGAACGTGTGGCGGAATGAAAATCATGCATAGTTCATGTTTGACCAGTCTGCACACTGTCTTGCCAGAAAAAAAGATATGCCACTCAGATGATCAATAAAGAACAAGACATTTACTCTTTGTAATGCAGAACCACATATGTCCAGTCATTTGATCAGTTGCATTGACTCACACAGTGTCCTTTTAGAAAGATTCAAAATGGTCCTTTCTGTGTCCATGTGAGAAACCTTCTTTCAGCAGCCATGAAGCAAATCTGTCTTTGTAAGCTCCTGCACAGCAAAGCTAAATCTAAATATGTAACTGTTGCCAAAACTCCCAGGCTCATCTCCCAGGCTTAGCCCAACCAATCCGCTTCATGCTTTGCATTTTCAGTTAACACACACCAACTGATTTTTACATGTTTCAAAAGAATGCTAGTGTTTGAGTCCTTTATGTTCTTTTTTTTCCAGAGGTGATCCAGATAAGTGTGACATTTGGGGGAACACCCCTCTTCACCTCGCAGCCGCCAATGGCCACGTCCATTGTGTTTCCTTCTTAATCACTTTTGGCGCAAACATCTTCGCCTTGGATAATGACATGCGTTCCCCCCTCGATGTGGCTGCCAGCAGGTGCCATTACGAATGTGTCCGGATTCTCGACAACGCTGCCACCGAGCAGACTATCAAGAACCCCAAACGAGTCTCCAGGCTGAAGGCTCAGGCCCCGCGGGATGTCGAACGACATATCAGTAAATGTGAGAGACGTCAAGAAAAACATGAACATCAGATGAACAGGAATTTCGACAAAGGTTCCGTGCATTTAGCAGGGGGGACGGCCACAAGGCCAAAGGTGACTGGTATCTTTAGTCCCCGCTCGCTAAGCGCATTGCCCAAGTATCTCTCAGATACATTCAAGCGGAGGCCCAAGAAGAAAGGGGAGGATGTGGACAATCAAGAAGGAGGAGGAAGTGGATGGGAGAAGGACGTTGGAGCTGGGCGAACTGCCGTAATGGATGTATTCAATGAAGAAGAAGAAGACCAACTAACTAAGGAATTTAACAGAAAAACCAGCATTTCCGATGGTGAAGAAGAAGAAGAGCAAGGATCTAGGTCTATCTTCAATCGCCCTGGTCTTGGCAACTTAGACTTTTCTATGGGGAGAAATGCTGACCATAAATTAATGAAGAAAGAAGATGTTCGTTTCAAAATACCAAATGGCCTTCTTTCCTTCGAAGAGCCTGAGGATGCAGACGATGCGGACGTAGAGACTGATCCCAACGAATCTTGGGCTGAGGAGGAAATTGGATGGGATGATGGCAAAGTGGAGACCACCCCGCTTGAGGTCTTCCTGGCAGCACAGAGCTTGGATGAATTCCTTCCCATCCTGATGAGAGAGAACATCGATTTAGAAACCCTTATGCTTTGCTTGGATGAAGACCTGAGGAGCATACAGATGCAGCTGGGTCCAAGGAAGAAAATCCTCCATGCCATTAGCAGGAGAAAGCAGGCGCTGGAGAGTCCTGGCAAAGTTGGAGATACTCAGTTATAAATAGTAAAGAGTGCTCCAACTACTTAGTCCACTCCATCTGGCAGTCATCTTTCAGAGAGAAAAAGAAGAGTAGGATTTTTTTCTCAAGACAAATTTGGCATTCTGGGGCTACTTAGCAGAAGCAGCTTCAGAAACTAACAATGAGCTCTGTGTTGTCTAAATACCCTAAAGCACTCATGGGCAAACTTTCTAAGTTTGGGGCCACATGGCAGGCCGGAGTGGCATGGGTGGGCCGGGAGGGAGGGGGTTCTCCCCAGTTCCCCTCCCTGCCCCTTCCTCCTTTTCCCCTTCTCTTTCAGAGGCCGAAAGTGAAGGAAAGACAGGAAAGGTCAGGATGAGATGGTGGACAGGAGAGAAAGAGTGTATCCATTAGACCCTGTATTGCCTACTCCTGATATAGAATCCCAGTGATCCCCAAGAGATATCCAGTCCAACCCCCGCCATGCAAGGAGGCACAACCAAAGCACTCCCGATAGATAGCCTCTGCAGAAAAGCCTCCAGAGAAGGAGACTTCACAACACTCCAAGGCAGCCTATGCCACGCTCCAGGAAATTCTTCCTAATCTTTTCAGTCCAATCTCTTTCCCTGCCATTTGAACCCATTGCTCACTTGTGCACTAGTTTCTAGAGCAGCAGAAAATCCATTTTCCTCAATGAGACACACTTCTAAATCTTGAAACATAGACGGCCTCTGCGGAAAAGGCTCCAGAGAAGGAGACTCCACCATACTCCAAGGCAGCCCATGCCACTCTCCAGGAAGTTCTTCCTAATCTTTTCAGTTGAATCTCTTTCCCTGCCATTGGAACCCATTGCTCCCTTGTGCCCTGGTCTCTAGAGCAGCAGAAAGTCAGTTTTCCCCTTCCTCCTCCTCAGTGGGACACCCATTGAAACACGGAACATGGTTCTCATGTTTCCTATCTATCTTCTCCCAGCTAAACATCCTTCAGGAAGAAAGGAGGAAGAAAAAAGAGAAGGGAGGAAGAGAATGAAGAGAATGGAGGGAGGGAAGAAAGGGAGGAAGGGAAGAGAGATGGAAGGAAAAACAAAAAGGAGAGATGGAGTGAAGGACGGAAGGAAAGAGAAATAGAGAAAGGGAAGGAGAGAGGAAAGAGGGAAGGAAGGAAAGACAAAAGGGTAGAAGGGAAGGAAGGAATGAGGGTCAAAGAGGGAGGTAAAGGGAGGGATGGAAGAAGGAAAGAGAGAAGGAAGAAGGATAGGCTAAAATGGTGAGAGAAAGGAGGGCCTGAGAAAAGATCCCAGGGGGCCACATCTGCCCCCCCCCCCCCACCGAAGCTGGGTTTGCCCATACCTGCCCTAAAGGCACCAAATCCTGGCTGATCTTGGAGGCTAAACAGGATCAGCCCTGATTAGTACTTTGATGGAAGACCACTAATGAATGTCCAGTAGCGTAAACATTTCAGAGGAAGGAAGTGGCAAACCTACCTATGAGGATTCCTCACCTAAAAGGCTTCAAAATTACCCTATTGACTTGAATCTAATGCTCAATTTATTTTGGCTAAATGGCCTCACCAAAAACAGGGTGCGCATTAGATTCACATAATACAATCATTTATTTATTTACTACATCTTAGTGCTGAGCCAAAGCAAAAGGGGAAGCTGCTTCTGGAGCATCTGGAGCTCCTATCTGAGGGACCCCCACCTCGTGGGTTCCGACCCCCAGGTTGAGAAATGCTGCTCTAGGTCCTCTAGCACCAAAGTTCAGCAGAAGTTGACCAAAGAATACACTGGAAGACATAGAGATTCCTAGAAATCACATTTTAATCAAATCCATTACTATCCAACTTCACAAAAGTAAGATCCACCAAGGTGAAGGATGGACTGTAGTTCCACTTGCCATACAAAATTCCCTCATCTAGTAGTTTGTTGCCATTATAATTGCAGTTTCTGAAATATATCTCTCAACTATATATTTATTTTTAAAATGTTAATAAAATTGCTGATCTATATTACAAATTATACTTTTCTCCCATTGACTTCACTGTTGTCTTGTTACTTGCAACACTAATGAGGGACCGCACAAGCCATCGCCTGAATAATGCTATCTTCCTCCTCTTGCAAACAAGGACTTCACACTCCCATTGCTAATGTTAATATAATTTTAAACATAACACCACAAAAGGAATGAGGTTTTCCATCATCAAGTTCCAATTAGGGATGGAAAAAAACTGTTCTCCATTATTTGTTTCATAGCTTAAGAATGGATTTTCTGGGTTGTTGTGAATTTCCCCAACTTCCCTCCCTGCCCATTCCTCCCATTCCTCTTCTCTTTCGGAGGCAGAAAGTGAAGGAAATATGGATGCCAAAAAGGTTGACCTTGGTCAGGATGGGATAGTGGATGAGAGAAGAGAAGTGTATTCATTAGACCCCGTATTGCCTACTCCTGATATAGAATCCTGGAATCCTAGAACTGGAAGAGACTCCCAAGGGCCATCCAGTCCAACCCCCTGCCATGCAAGAAGGCACAATCATAGAATCATAGAATCAAAGAGTTGGAAGAGACCTCATGGGCCATCCAGTCCAACCCCCTGCCAAGAAGCAGGAATATTGCATTCAAAGCACCCCTGACAGATGGCCATCCAGTCTGTGTTTAAAAGCTTCCAAAGAAGGAGCCTCCACCACACTCCGGGGCAGATAGTTCCACTGCTGAACGGCTCTCACAGTCAGGAAGTTCTTCCTTATGTTCAGATGGAATCTCCTTTCTTGTAGTTTGAAGCCATTCAAAGCACTCCCAATAGACAGCTTCTGCGGAAAAGCCTCCAGAGAAGGAGATTCCACCACACTCTAAGGTAGCCTATGCCACTCTCCAAGAAGTTCTTCCTAATCTTTTTCAGTTGAATCTCTTTCCATGCTATTGAACCCATTGCTCCTTTGTGCCCTGGTCTCTAGAGCAGCAGAAAGTCAGTTTTCCCCTTCCTCCTCCTCAGTGGGACACTCATTGAAACATGGAACATGATTCTCATGTTCCCTCTCGGTCTTCTCTTCTCCCAGGTAAACATTCCCCGGGAGGAAAGTAGGAAGGAAAATGAGAAGGGAGGGAGGGAGGAAGAGGAAGGAAGGGTGGAGGGGAATGGAGGTAGGGAGGGAGGAAAGACAAAAGGGAAGGGAAGAAAGAAGGAGAAAGAGAGGGAAGGAGGGGTAAAGAGGGAAGGAAGAAAGGACGAAAGGTGGAAGGGAAGGAAAAAGAGGGTGGCAAGGAAGGAAGGAAAGGTGTGAAAGAGGAAGGAAAAAGAGAAGGAAGGGAGGGGAAGGAAGGAAGGAAGGGTGGACGAGAATGGAGGGAAGGAAGAGGAAGGAGAAAGATAGGGAAGGATGGTGAAAAGAGGGAAGGAAGAAAGGACGAAAGGGTGGAAGGGAAGGAGGGAAGGAGAAAGAGGGTGGCAAGGAAGGAAGGGAAGGTGCAAAAGAGGAAGGTAAAAGAGGAGGAAGAGGGAAGAGGAAGGAAGGAAGGGAAGTTGCAAAAGAGGAAGGAAAAAGAGAAGGAAGAAGGAAGAGGAAGGAAGGAAGGGTGGAAGGGAATGGGGGGAGGGAAGACAAAAGGGAAGGAAGGAAAGAAGGAGAAAGAGAGGGAAGGAGGGAGGGAGGAAAGTGGGAAGGAAAAAAGGACAAAAGGGTAGAAGGGAAGGTAGGAGGGAAGGAGAAAGAGGGAGGGAGGGAAGGAAGGGAGGGTGCAAAAGAGGAAGGAAAAAGAGAAGGAAGGAAGGATAGGATGGTGTGAGAGAGGAAGGCCTGAGAAAAGAGCCCAAGGGGCTGCATCCAGCCCTGGACCTGGTTTCACCCATACCTGCTCTAATGACATATTATAGCATCATCCCAAAATACACTACACATTCTCAGACCTTTTTCTCTAGACTTCTCAGCCCAGATTTGTTTGGGTGTGTGTGTCAGGAGCAACTTGAGAAACTGCAGGTAGCTTCTGGTGTGAGAGAACTGGCCATCTGTAAGGAAGTTGCGCACTTTTTCTCTAGACTTCTTAGCCCAGATTTTGTGTGTGTGTGTGTATGTCAGAAATTGAGAAACTACAAGTTGCTTCTGGTGTGAAAGAATGGCCAAGTGCAAGGACGTTGCCCGGGGGATGCCCAGATGTTTTACCATCCTGTGGGATGCTTCTCTCATGTGTCTGCATGAGGAGCTGGAGCTGACAGATGAAAGCTCACCTTGCTCCCTGGATTTGAACAGCTAACCTTTCGGTCAGCGGTCCTGCCGGCACAAGAGTTTAACCCATTGTGCCACCGGGGTATCCTCTCAACCCAAATGAACTGAATACTGCTGAGAAAAAAGCTTTGGAATCCTTTGAATTTGAAATCGAAGCCACCAGAATAAACTTGAAAATATGTTTTTAAAGAGTTACATTGTCCAGTTATGGTTTTTTCCCCAAATAAAGACACAATGCTTTTGTATTAGTTTACCCAAGGAGACAAAAATCTATTTACATCACACTAAGTGTAAGTCAAGAGTTGGAAGCATACCCAAGGAAAGCAATAGGATTCATGTCACAAAAGCTAATGCTCTTATCTATATAATTCTCTGATCCTAAAAAAATTCCTTTCTATCAAATAGTAAGAATGGTAGTGCAATCATAGGCATCTCTACTTGGAAGTAAATGCCACTGAGAACAACATTGTGCTCCCAGTTAACTGTGTACAGGATGGCAACGTTCACAGTCTGTAACAAGAGGATCCAGCTAAATGGAAGAATAGGGGTTTTTTGGGGGGGGGGGCACAACCCCAAATGCTACTTTATTGCTTTGTTGTTCAGGACAGTCACAGATCTTCATTTCAGGTGGAAGCCGACCAGGAATCGAAGACCAATTTTGCCGCTACCGTATCTTCAATCGCCATGCCTGGAATAAGGCACAAAATTAATAGCACAGCCATGGATGCGACAAAATAGTATATAGCCAGTCCCCAAGTTATTTATTTACAGTATTTATATTCTGCCCTTCTCACTCTGAAGGGGAATAAGAGTGGATCACAGAACACATACACAGCAAACATTAATGCAGGTTATATAATGACAAGATAGACATTGATAGAGGTATATATATAGGCTTTCCCATCTTTCGGCATCTTGAAGGCTGTGCTCCATTCCGGCCACAGAGGGGTGCTGTCGCTCCATCTTCCCTGCCGAAAAGCGCTTTTGTTTGTAAACGTCCTCCTTTTTCATAGAATCTCAGTGCCAATGTACCTCCCCGCTTTTAATGCAGTCCCTATTTATCTACTCACATTGCTGTTTTCGATTTCAATCAGCTAGGTGGGCAGGGAGCTGGGCTGAAAGTCAAGAGCTCACCCTGTCCCAGGCTTTGAACTGTCAACCTTCTGGTTGGCAAAATTTACTGCAGCTGGCAGTGTTTGGAGGTCAATGACAGAGGATTATGGGAGTTATTGCTCACCCATATATGAACTGCACTGTCCACCAATGATGGATCTGGACCAAACGTGGCACAGATACTCAATATGACCAACTTTAAGTATTGGTGGGATTGGGAGGTATTTACCCAGCATGATGGGAGTTATAGTTCACCCACAATCAAAGAGCATTGTGAACCCCACCAACAATGGATATGGACCACACTTGGCACACATATCTGCCGTGACCAACTTTAGGAACTGGCAGAATTCAGGGGTATTGACCCAGCATGATGAGAGTTGTAGTTCACCCACAATCAAGGAGCATTGTGAACCCTACCAACAATGGATCTGGACCAGACTTGGTACACATACCCGCCGTGACCATCTTTAGGAACTAGCAGAATTCAGGGGTATTGGTATGATGAGAGTTGTAGTTCACCCACGATCAAGGAGCATTGTGAACCCTACCAACAAGGGATCTGGAGCACACTTGACACACATAACCACCATAACCAACTTTAGGAATTGGTAGATTCCGAGGGTATTAACCCAGCATGATGGGAGTTGTAGTTCACCCACAATCAAAGAGCATTGTCAACCCCACCAACAATGGATCTGGACAACACTTGGCACCATGACCAACTTTAGGAACTGGCAGAATGTGGGGTATTGACCCAGCACAATGGGAGTTGTAGTTTACTCACATTCTTATGCATTTTCTAACGGGCCCATTCTTAAAATCCACAACACAACAATGAATACTTTTGATGTTTCTCCCTAACCTAAGCTAGTCTACCCACCTTTTCCCTAAAAGAGTTTGAGCTCTTTTAGAGAAAGCAATGAAGGGGAAATGAAATGTGTAACAACCATGTGGCATTTGAGCATTTTGTTTAAACACTGATGGCTCAGTTGGAGGACTAATCAAGTCAGGAAAACAATGAAGATCAGAGTTAAAGCAACATCGAAAGACAGGCAGACAATGCATTCATTCATCTCGGCTTCCCCGCTGGTGCTAATTATGATTTTGAGAAGGAAAGACAAGACAACTATTTTTATGGTATGGAAAGGAAAGAGCTCTCGCAGGGATGAAGACAATCGCTCAGGTTCCTACTGAAGGGGATAAATGAGCACACATTGTCTTGGGCTGCCATTCACACGCCAAAGGGGGTTATTCTTACCCAGGGACTTGAACACGGTTGTTTTCTCACGCAGAGCAGGCTTTGTTCCCAACAAGACCTCACCCAACTCTGCAGTAATCTCAGCCTGTAAGACAAAGACAAGGCACTGTCATCGATTGCTTTCCTCGATTTCCATGATTCCAGCAGGAGCCTATCGACTGGGGGGCAAAATGAGGCATGGGTCGCATCCTCCAAATAAGAATTCATCCTCACTAACAAAATTTTTCCTCAGTCCTTAAATGCAGTCAAAAATTTAGAAGTAAGACTAAGTGCCCAAAAAAGGAAGTGGGTGGCAAAGTGCTTATAGTGCTATCTTTCTCAACTTTCCTAATGCTGCAACCCCTTAATACAGTTCCTCATGTTGTAGTGACCCCCCCCCTCCAAACGTAACATTATTTTCGTTGCTACTTCATAACTGTAATTTTGCTACTATTATGCATCGTTATGTCACTATCTGATATCCAGGGTGTATTTTCATTCATTGGACCAAATTTGGCACAAATGCCCCATGTGCCCAAATTTGAATACTGATGGGGTTGGGGGGGGGATTGATTTTGTCATAAGGATTAAAACAGTAAAATATGATTGCACAAAGCGTATCCCGGACCAATTAAAGCAACCAAACTGCAGAAAGTGTCAAACAACTATATAAATAAAAATGTAATGTTAGTTTGTGGGATTAACAGAACTCAAAAACCACTGCACAAATTGACACCAAATTTGGACACAAGACACCTAACAACCCAATGTATGTCCTTCACACAAAAATGATTTTGTCATTTGGGAGTTGTAGTTGCTGGGATTCATAGTTCACCTACAATCAAAGAGCATTCTGAACCCCACCAAAGATGGAATTGAACCAAACTTGGCACACAGTTCTCCCATGACCAACAGAAAATACTGGAAGGGTTTGGTGGGCAGTGTCCTTTGGTTTTGGAGTTGTAGTTCACCCACATCCAGAGATTACTGTGCACTCAAACAATGATGGATCTGGACCAAACTGTACACAAATACTCAATATGCCCAAATGTGAACACTGGTGGAGTTTGGGGAAAATAGAATCTTGACATTTGGAAGTTGTAGTTGCTGGGATTTATAGTTCACCTACAATCACAGAGCATTCTGAACCCCACCAACGATAGAATTGGGCCAAACCTCCCACACAGAACCCCCATGTGGGCCACAGCAACACATGGCAGGGGACAACTAGTCTTCTATATATATAAATTTGTTAGGGGCATCCAACGAGGAAACAAAACTCAAAAAACCCCCCAACGAAACTGTACCAAAATTGCCATGCCCATAACACAACCCACAAGGTACAAACATATCTACTCAAAATGAAAAACAACACAACAACACACTCACAAAACGGCAAAACAACAAAACTCAAAAAACCCCAACGAAACTTAACCAAACTTGCCATGCCCATAACACAACCCACAAGGTACAAACATATCTACTCAAAATGAAAAACAACACAACAACACACTCACAAAACAGCAAAACAACAAAACTAAAAAAAAACCAACGAAACTTAACCAAAATTGCCATGCCCATAACACAACCCACAAGGTACAAACATATCTACTCAAAATGAAAAACAACACAAAAACACACTCACAAAACGGCAAAACAACAAAACTCAAAAAACCCCAAAGAAACTTAACCAAAATTGCCATGCCCATAACACAACCCACAAGGTACAAACATATCTACTCAAAATGAAAAACAACACAAAAACACACTCACAAAACGGCAAAACAACAAAACTAAAAAAAAAACAACGAAACTTAACCAAAATTGCCATGCCCATAACACAACCCACAAGGTACAAACATATCTACTCAAAATGAAAAACAACACAACAACACACTCACAAAACGGCAAAACAACTGAGCATGCGCATTGGTGCCCAGCCGCAAGTTCCCTGGCGCGCGCACACAGTTCCCTCTGCGGACGCCATGCCCACTCCAAGCCCCGCCGCGCCGCTTCCCGCACACACACCCCCCGCCGCACGCACACACACAACCCCACGCTCCATCACTCCCCCCGCCGCACACACACACGCAACCCCACGCTCCATCACTCCCCCACCGCCACACACACACGCGCAACCCCACTCCCCCCCCGCTGCCGCACACACACACGCAACCCCACGCTCCATCACTCCCCCCGCTGCCGCACACACACACACAACCTCACGCTCCATCACTCGCCTGCCCCAATCTTACCTCCTTTTACTTCACGCCACCTCCAAACCCCACCGCACCCCTTCCCGCCCTGTCAAAATCCAGGAAAGACAGGAAGGAAGGAAAGAAGGAAGAAAGAGAAAGGGAGATAAAGAAAAGGGGGAAGGAAGGAAAGTTAGAGAAAGAATGAAGAAGAAAAGGAAAGAAAAGGAAAGATGGAAGGAAAGAAAAGAGAGACAGCAGAAGAGAAAGAAAAAGGGGGAAGGAAGGAAAGAGGTAGAGAAGGAAGAAATGAGAGACAGAGGGAGGGAAAGAAAAAGGGGGAAGGAAGGAAGGAGAGAAGGAAAGAAAAAAGGGAATGAAAGAAGGAAAGAGGGAGTGAAGGAAGGGGGAAGATGTAGAGAAAGAGGGAGGGAAGGAAAGAAGGAAAGAGAGAAGGAAGAAAAGAGACCAGAAGAGAAAGAAAAAGGGGGAAGGAAGGAAGGAGAGAAGGAAAGAAAAAAGGGAATGAAGGAAGGAAAGAGGGAGTGAAGGAAGGGGGAAGATGTAGAGAAAGAGGGAGGGAAGGAAAGAAGGAAAGAGAGAAGGAAGGAAAGAGGCCAGAAGAGAAAGAAAAAGGGGGAAGGAAGGAGATAGCGAAGGAAGAGGAGAAGGAAAGATGGGAGGGAAGGAAGGAAGGAGGGAAAGAAGGAGAGAAAGAGGGAAGGTTGGCCACAGCAACGCGTGGCGGGTAAAGGTTGTTATTTCTATGATTATTATGATGCTATTATTCCTATGAGACCCTTTTAGGGGGAATGGGAGAGGTGTCAGGTCCCGGAGGCAATGCATTGCATTATTGTTATTGTTATGATGGTGGTGAAATAAAAGGAAATAAAAAGCGAAAGAAGGAAGCAAACAGGGAGGGAAGAAAGGCAAAGGAAGAAAGGGGGAGGGAATGAAGGAAAGAGAGAAGGATGAAACCAAGTAGTGAAAGAAGGAAAGAAAGAAAGAGGTAGAGAAGGAAGAAAGGAGAGAAAGGGGGAAGGAATAGGTAGGTACCTCTCTTTCATAATAGTCCAGATATCTACCTCAACTTTGATAAGTTTTACTATAGGCCACAGCAACGCGTGGCAGGGCACAGCTAGTTATAAATAAAAATGTAATCTTCGTTTGTGGGATTAACATAACTCAAAAACCACTGGACGAATTGACACCAAATTTGGACACAATACACCTATCAGGCCAATGAGTGACCATCACTCATAAAAACACTGGACAGCGGAAGAGACTTAAAAAGCCAAAAAAGCAAAAGGATGCTACAGCGCATGTGCAAAAACGACTCCCCTGGCAAACAACAGCATATCCACACTCTCTTCCACACTACAAATCCCAGCATCCCCTAGACCAGGCCCTTTAGGAGAGGAGGATGATCCAAATGCACTGCTTCCAAGATGCAAGCTTTCTTCTCCTTTATCTCCTTTATCTCCAATCTCTGCATATTTTCAGTTTTCTATTCCTGGACTGCAATTCCCAGCAACCTTCCAGATAAATAGATTAGATAGAGATAGAGATAGGTAGGTAGGTAGGTAAATTGATCAGGTGGACTGCTGGGAGTTGCAGTCCAAGAATAAATAGGTAGAGAAGTAAGAAAGGGGAGAAAGAGGAAGGGAAAGAGAAATGGGGGGGAAGGAAGGGAAGAGGAAGAGAAGGAAGGAGAGAAGGTAAGAAAAAAGGGAAAGAAGGAGGGAAAGAAAGAAGGAGAGAAAGAAGAAGGAAAGGCTGGCCACAGCAACACGTGGCGTGTACACTAGTTATAATTCAACGTTGAGCATAGCAGCTTTAAAATGCAGGTTGTGTTAATCCTCCTCCTCTCCATACACTAAGGTACACAGATGTGTTTTCAACTGTTTTTTGGAGGAGGGGGGATTTTTATTTCTTTAGGGAGGAAGTTCCAGAGGCAAGGAGCGATCATGGAGAAGGCCCCCTCTCTCGTTCCCACCAGCTGTGTTTGCAACAGTGGTGGGATCAAGAGCAGACCCTCCTCTGTAGACTGCCGTGGATGTGATGGTATATATAGGGAGATGTGGTTAGCCAAATAGACTGGACCTGAACTGTTTAGGACAGTGGGTCCCCAGATGTTTTGGCCTTCAACTCCTAAGAGCTGGTAAACTGGCTGGGATTTCTGGGAGTTGTAGGCCAAAATACCTGAGGACCCACAGGTTGAGAACCACTGGTTTAGGGCTTTATAGATAACAACCAGCAATTTGTATTTAGCTCAGAAGCAGACCAGCAGCTAGTGGAGCTGCTGCAACATGGGAGTGGGATGTGACCAAGGTGTGGACTACCATGGCCATGCCAGGTGTCTCAAGATACGGGCGGAGCTGGTGCACAAGGTTTAACCATGCAAAGGCCACCGCCGACACCTAGAGTTCCAGGTTCAGCGATGAGTCCAGGAAAACCAACCAGCCTCCTAAACCCTCACACACATCATCCCTAGACTGCCTCTGACTTTGGTCTACAAGTTTAGGCAGATAGGTTTGGAGCAATACCCATTAGGCTTGTTGGGTGTCCCTTGTTGGGCTACAAGGTGTCGCTCATTATAAGGGCCAGCCCCATCTGAAGATTGGGACACCTCTTCTTGTCGACAAATGGAACAAAATGCCCCAAATCTCATATTTTGGGATGTGGACACATTGCAGTAGACATACTTGGCAATGTCAACTGAAATCCACACTTTTCTTTGGCATTTATATAGAGCACAGATGTTTTCATAGCTAATTGTCAACGCTGCACATCATGAATGGCGATTGACCCTTGTTGTTGTTCATTCGTTCAGTCGTCTCCGACTCTTCGTGACCTCATGGACCTGCCCACGCCAGAGCTCCCTGTCGGCCGTCACCACCCCCAGCTCCTTCAAGGTCAGTCCAGTCACTTCAAGGATGCCATCCATCTACCTAGCCCTTGGTCGGTCCCTCTTCCTTTTGCCTTCCACTTTCCCCAGCATCATTGTCTTCTCTAGGCTTTGCTGTCTCCTCATGATGTGGCCAAAGTACTTCAACTTTGTCTCTAGTCTCCTTCCCTCCAATGAGCAGTCGGGCTTTATTTCCTGGAGGATGGACTGGTTGGATCTTCTCGCAGTCCAAGGCACTCTCAGAACTTTCCTCCAACACCACAGTTCAAAAGCATCGATCTTCCTTCGCTCAGCCTTCCCTAAGGTCCAGCTCTCACATCCGTAGGTGACTACAGGGAATACCATGGCTTTGACTAGGCGGATCTTTGTTGCCAGTCTGATGTCTCTACTCTTCACTATTTTATCGAGATTGGACATTGCTCTCCTCCCAAGAAGTAAACGTCTTCTGATTTCCTGGCCACAGTCTGCATCGGCAGTAATCTTTGCACCTAGAAATACAAAGTCTGTCACGGCCTCCACATTTTCTCCCTCTATTTCCCAGTTGTCAATCATCTTGTTGCCATAATCTTGGTTTTTTTGATGTTTAGCTGCAACCCAGCTTTTGCGCTTTCTTCTTTCACCTTGATTAGAAGGCTCCTCAGCTCCTCCTCGCTTTCGGCCATCAGAGTGGTGTCATCTGCATATCTGAGGTTGTTAATATTTCTTCCAACAATTTTCACCCCAGCTTTGCATTCATCAAGCCCCGCACATCACATGATGTGTTCTGCATACAAGTTAAAAAGGTTGGGTGAGAGTATGCAGCCTTGCCGTACGCCTTTCCCAATCTTGAACCAGTCTGTTGTTCCGTGGTCAGTTCTGACTGTTGCTACTTGGTCCTTGTACAGATTCCTCAGGAGAGAGACAAGGTGGCTTGGGATGCCCATCCCACCAAGAACTTGCCACAATTTATTATGTTCCACACAGTCAAAGGCTCTAGAGTAGTCAATGAAGCAGAAGTAGATGTTTTTCTGAAACTCCCTGCCTTTCTCCATTATCCAGCGGATATTGGCCCTTATTGGTACGAAAACCTAGCAACGTTAGGACCCTTCAGCAATTATTTGCTCCAAAAGACATTACTAGACAAACTCCAATTCCTTACCTCTGATAAAATAACATCTCCCGATTCACGCAGGGCGGCCTCCCTTGAATCCACGTACAATATAGCGTTCTTCATGATATCATCGTCCAGCTCCCGCCAATCTGGCCTGCTGGCGCCTACGGCTGAAAAACAAAGCCCAGGAAAGTAATAAGCACAGAATGGAGAGCTTTCCGCTATCAAGAGCATTACTACTACTCCATTTCAAAATCTTTTTCAGTGTTTATATAATCCAGTTCAAAGCAGATAATCTGGATTTTATATGGCTGTGGAGAAGGGGCCAGGATTATATGGCAGTGTAGATTCATATAATCCAATTGAAAACAGATAATCTGGATGATAAAGTAAAGGTAAATATTTCCTCTGACATTAAGTCTAGTCGGAGCCCCCAGTGGGGCAGTGGGTTAAACTGCTGAGCTGCTGAACTAGCTGATTGAAAGGTCGCTAGTTCGAATCCAGGGAGAGGGGTGAGCTCCCGCTGTTAGCCCCAGCTTCTGCTAACCTAGCAATTCGAAAACATGCAAATGTGAGTAGATTAATAGGTACTGCTCCAGTGGGAAGGTAACGGCGCTCCATGCAGTCATGCCAGCCTTGGAGGTGTCTATGGACATCATCTCTTCGGCTTAGAAATGGAGATGAGCACCACCCTCCAGAGTCGGACATGACTAGACTTAATGTCAAGGAGAAACCTTTACCTTTACTTAAGTCTAGTCATGTTCAACTCTGGGGGATGGTACACATCTCCATTTCTAAGCCAAAGAGCCAGCAGTGCCCATAGACGCCTCCAAGGTCACGTGGCCAGCATGACTGCACGGAGTGCCATTACCTTCTCGCAGAAGCAGTACTTATTGATCTACTCACATTTGCATGTTTTCAAACTGCTAGGTTGACAGAAGCTGGAGCTAACAGCGGGAGCTCTCCCCGCACCCCAGATTCGAACCACCAACCTTTTGGTCAGCAAGTTCAGCAGCTTGGCAGTTTAACCCGCTGCCCCGCCAAATATGGCACTGTAAATCAAGCTTCAGATTTTTGCTTGGCCTTGCTAATAGAGAAGCATGGGATTGTATACTCCTCTGTTGCATCAGCTCCACTGGCTGCCAATTTGCTAACGAGCACAATTCAAAGTGCTGGCTTTAGCCTATAAAGCCCTAAACGATTCCGGCCCAGCTTACCTGTCCGAACGTATCTCCTCCTATGAACCATCTAGGAGCTTAAGATTGTCTGGGGAGGCCCTGCTCTCGATCCCGCCTGCCTCGCAAGTGCAATTGGCAGAGATGAAGGACAGGGCCTTCTCAGTGGTGGCCCCCAGCTATGGAACTCCCTCCCCAGGGATATTAGAAAAAAAAAGTAAAGACTTGACTCTTTGAGTACACTTTTGAGAATGCAGCGGAATAGATAACACGGAACTATGAATGATGAACATGGATGGCCAGACGATGTTACTGGATAACGTTTTTATCAGGATGATTATATGCTTTAATGGTTTTTATATACGTTTTACATTGTAATGTTGATTTTTAATGGCACTTTTATGAATGCCTGAAATCGAATTGTGCCAATCTGTAACCCGCCTTGAGTCGCCGTAATAATAATAATAATAATAATAATAATAATAATAATCTTTATTTATACCCCGCTACCATCTCCCAAGGGACTCGGTGCAGCTTACATGAGGCCGAGCCCACAATACATCAATACAAGCAATAACAACCACAATACAAAGCAAAATACAACTACTAATACAAAGCAACTAAAATAAATCTCATACATAAATAGCATAAACATTGAACAATAGCACAAAACACATTTAAAACTATGGCTGGGCCACATGCAAATGTGAGTAGATCAATAAGTACCGCTTCTGCGAGAAGGTAACAGCACTCCGTGCAGTCATGCTGACCACGTGACCTTGGATGCGTCTATGGACAATGCTGGCTCTTTGGCTTAGAAATGGAGATGTGCACCATCCCCCAGAGTTTATTTATTTATTATTTATTTCAAAGTTTTATATACCGAGCTTCTCACCTCATAAGAGGGACTCAGCCCGGTTTCCAACCATAAAAACACATACAATCGGTAAAATATCAAAATACACATTACAATAAAACATTTAAAAAGCACATATATTTCAAACTACAGTGGTCAGTCGTCATAGTAAAATCGAATATACACCGTCTTCCATCTGGATCATTTTCTCATTCTTTGAAGGCCTGTCTCCATAACCACGACTTCACCTGTTTCCTGAATGTCAGGATTGTTGGGGCGGTTCTAACCTCTGGCGGGAGAGAGTTCCAGAGTCGCAGGGCCACTACCGAGAAGGCCCTGTCCCTCGTCCCCACCAGCCGCACTTGTGAGGCCGGCGGGACCGAGAGCAGGGCCCCTCCAGACGATCTTAGTAATCTTGATGGTTCGTAGGGGAGAATACGTTCAGAGAGGTAAACCGGGGCGGAGTCGTTTAGGGCTTTATAGGTTGAACATGACTAGATTTAAGTAAAGGTAAAGGTTTTCCCTTGACATTAAGTCTAGTCGTGTCCAACTCTGGAGGGTGGTGCTCATCTCAATTTCTAAGCCAAAGAGATGACGTCCATAGACGCCTCCAAGGCTGGCATGAGTGCATGGAGCACTGTATGGCTGAGAAAGGCAGGCTATAAATATTGCAAATAAATAAATAAATAAATATCTCTTAAAATCTATTCAAATGACATTAGGCTCACTGGAGAAGAAGTGGGAGGGAGAAAACCAAGGAGGCAGCCTTTTGTGTCTGCTTCATGGCAGTGAATGAGGACACGAATCGTCCCTTGATGCTCCGGGCCACACTTCATCACAAGAGGAGGCACAATGGAGACAAAGCACTGATTAAGGACAAGGAAGGAATGGCGGAAAGAACAGCAGGCAGGGCTGGTGAAATGCGAGGATGGCATCCCTGCAGTTGGCCCACTTCCACAAATCCCTGCCCACTTGGTAGACAAAACAGAAAGGAAAGAGAACAGGGCTACCCAAAGAAAAGAGTGGACAAGATGCAAGGGAGGAAGCAGCAGGGGGTTTCCATTCCATCCACACACGCACACACACTCCAAATGCTCACCAGACATAGATCAGACTGCAGCCTTCATGCTCTATTTACTCTTAGCCTAGACACAGCCTCTGTCACAATGACTGTGTGGCTGGCCTCTGTTTGAAACAGACCTCCCTTTGAAGGTTGAAGGACTACCCAGCCGAAGCCCGGTTTAAATGCGGTCACCCAGAAGCTGAACGAGAGAGGAGTATCTCATCCTGCCACTGAGTGAGTCTTGTGTCCAAAATGCTTGGGACCGGAATCTCACAGCCGTGGAGAGATGCTCCTGGTTATGGCCATCCTGTACAAAAATATAACTTTTCCAAGCTTTGCACACAGAATCCTGAAGTTGGAATAGACTATGAGGGCTGTCCAGTCCAATTCTGTCAGGTAGGAAGACACAATCAAAGCACTCCCGATAGATGGCCATCCAGCCTCTGCTTGAAAACCTCCAGAGAAGGAGACTAACTTAGGCCCCTTCTACATATAATCCAGATTATCTAATTTGAACTGGATTATATGAATCTACACTGCAATATAATCCAATTCAAAGCAGATAATCTGGATTTTATATGGCATTGTAGAAAGGGTCCCAAGATTCTGAGTCAGTGAGTTCCACTGTTAAACAGCTCATACCATCATGAAGTTCTAATGTTTAGATGGAATATTTTTCCTGCAATTTGAATCCATTGCTCCATGGTATCCTAGGCCATATAAAATCCAGATTATCTGCTTTGAACTGGATGACATGGCAGTATAGACTCATACAATCCAGTTCAAAGCAGACAATCAACGGCCGTTTCTACATTGCCATATAAAATCCAGATTATCTACTTTGAACTGTCTTACATGGCAGTATAGACTCATATAATCCAGTTCAAAGCAGACAATCAATGGCCGTTTCTATATTGCCATATAAAATCCAGATTATCTACTTTGAACTGTCTTACATAGCAGTATAGACTCATATAATCCAGTTCAAAGCAGACAATCAACGGCTGTTTCTACACAGCAATATAAAATCAAGATTATCTGCTCTGAACTGGATGACATGGAAGTATAGACTCATATAATCCAGTTCAAAGCAGACAATCAATGGTTGTTTCTACATTGCCTTATAAAATCCAGATTATCTACTGGATTTTATCAGCCTGATACGGCATAGAGTCGCCGTATCAGGCTGATATATGCGGTATAGAAGAAAAGCAAATAAATACTTTGAACCGTCTTACATGGCAGCAAAGACTCGTATAATCCAGTTCAAAGCATATCATGTGGATTTTGTATGACACTGTAGCAGGGGCTGCAGATTGTGTGCTTTGAACTGAATTGTATGACTCTACACTGCCATATAATCCAGTTCAAAGTAGATAATCTCGCAATGTAGATCCAGCCTCAGAAAGTTGTTCCTTATATGCAGTTGAGGTTCCTCCACTCTTTGGCCGGATCTACACTGCCCAATATCACAGGATCTGATTCCAGATTATCAGGCAATGTAGACACATATAATCCAGTTCAAAGAAGATAATTTGGAATCAGATCCCGGGATATAGGGCAGTGTAGATCCAGCCTTTATCTGAGTTCTCCTTCCTTCCTTCCTTCCTTCCTTCCTTCCTTCCTTCCTTCCTGTCTCTTCCATTCAGATTCATAAACATAAATTCTAACAGCAAAAGCAAACAGGATTTATGTTCACGCCATGCTCACTAGCAAAGTTTATTAACCACCTAGGAGAGTCAACAACAGCATATACTTTACCATTGATGTGGGCCCCAGGTTTCACCCACTCTCCGTGCAAAATGGGCTTTGTTGCCATTGTAACCGTAACAATCACATCGGCTCCGCTTGCAGCCTCTTGAGCGGAAGAGCAGACCCGCACGGGCCCATCAGCAGAGTTAGCAAACTTCTGAGCTCTCTCTTCAGTGCGGTTCCAGATCCTCACCTACAATGAAATTGAGCAGAAAGGCCTTAATTGCTTAGTTGTTATCAGTGTGTTAAAATCTTTGCATCCAGGGGGACATCCTGTATGACAGGAATCAGACAAGTTCTAGCAGGGCAGCAAATCATGAAATGCATGAGCTCATCACGACAGCAATCTCAACAAACCATCTCAACAAACCAGTTCTAGCAATGTCCATCTCCACGAGGAACAGGTCTTTTGCAAAACTAGTGGGTATCAATTATCAGTTCAAGGTCAAGCACTCTATACTACGTTACACATTTACACAGCAACAATATATTGTTTAAATTAAGGCTGGATCTACACTGCCGTATATCCCAGGATCTGATTCCAGATTATCTGCCTATCCCAGATTATCCAGCAGTGTAAACTCATATAATCCAGCTCAAAGCAGATAATGGTTTTATTGTTTCAATTGTGGTTTTATATTGTTTTAATGCTTAACTTGTATTTTGCTATTATGTGTACTGAATTGTAAACCGCCTTGAGTCACCGATAGGCTGAGAAAGGCAGTGTACAAGTATAGTAAATAAATAAAAATAAATAATATGGGATCCGATCCTGGGATACAAGGCAGAATAGATTCAACCTTAGGCCCCTTCTGTGGGCCCTTCCACACAGCCATCTAACCTAGAATATCAAGGCAGAAAATCCACAGTACCTGCTTTGAACTGGGTTATTTGAGTCCACATTGCCACATAATCTGGTTCAATGTGGATTTTATCGAGCTGTGTGGAATGGATCTACATTGCCAGATAAAAATCCAGATTGTCTGCTTTGAACTGGATTATATGGCATTGGACCGCTGAGCTGCTGAACTTGCTAACCGAAAGGTTGGT
The DNA here is from genome assembly GCF_037176765.1 of Anolis sagrei. Classification (NCBI taxonomy): domain Eukaryota; kingdom Metazoa; phylum Chordata; class Lepidosauria; order Squamata; family Anolidae; genus Anolis; species Anolis sagrei. The sequence continues at coordinate 16,078,293 of NC_090035.1, read as the reverse complement.
GGTTCGATTCCGGGGAGCGGGGAACTCCTGCTACTAGGCCCAACTTCTGCCAGCCTAGCAGTTCAAAAACATGCAAATATGAGTAGATCAATAGGTACCACTCTGGCGAGTAAGTAACAGTACTCCATGCAGTCAGGCCGGCCACATGACCTTGGAGGTGTCTATGGACAACGGCAGCTCTTCGGCTTAGAAATGGCGATGAGTTGTCAAGGGGAAGGCTTTACCTTTATCTATATGGCAGTGTAGGCTCGGATAATCCAGTTCAAAGCAGATAACGTGGATTATCCGATATTATATACTGGATTATATCTCAGTGTAGAAGGGATCTAAGTGTCACTTTGGAAAAGAGCCTTCCACTGTGAAGGCATACACTAATATAAATATGGTCTCCCTACCTGGGCTCACCAAGATCTTAAGACTGGATCTACACTACCATATAAAATCCAGATCATCTGCTTTGAACTGGATTATATGGTAGTGTAGACTCAGATAATCCAGTTCAAAGCAGATAATGTGGATTATCTGATTTGATAATCTGGATTATATGGTAGTGCAGTTCCAGCCATGTAAGCTCTTGCACACTACAATTATAATGCTATGATTCCACTTTAACTGCCATGACAATATTCTGTAGACCCTGGGATTGTCAATTAAGGAGTATTGAAATCACTTCTCCAAAAGACAAGCTACAGGTAGTGGCCAGTTAAACCACAATGCAATTATTGTGTAGTACTCTATGTATATTAGATTGTATCCCTTTGACATCCTTTTGACATGGCTGGCTGTTGTGTTGTTGTTGTTCTCATCCTTGTAAACAGAAACTCAGACTGATGGCACTAGATAAATGACAGTGAAGATAACTGGATAACAATAACAGCAATTAACCAAATACAGTTCCTTGACCAAAAACTGTTTAACTGAGTTTCTTACCTCTTTAAAGGCAAATAATTCAGTGAAAATGTCATAGTGGCTGTAGGCCTGAACTCCAGCACCTAGGATGCACAATACTTCAGAATTCGCTGGCATTAGGAGCTGAAAACATATCCAGTAGGAAAAAAGGAGTTTGGTCAGTGGCTTCTTCTAATGAAGAATATTTAATACACATTGGACTTCACAACAAACATTTAGGATATTTTAGCCTAACTGGAATATACTCATTGAATGGATGAGATTCATTTATGCGTTAGTTGTGCAAACACGGGCCTCTTCTACACTGTCATATAATCCAGATTATCAAAGCAGAAAATCCACATGGACTATATGAGTCTACACTGCCATATAATCCAGTTCGAAGAAAATAATCTGGATTTTATATGGCAATGTAGACGGGAACATGTATACTTGTTAGTCTCTCTATATCTGTATTAGTTTGATTGCTGTTTGGTGTTGTCTAAAATATGTTAAATAATAATAACAATAATAATAATAATAATAATAATAATAATAACTGCAAAGACTCTGGCACAAGCCAGTCAAGGGGAACTCAGTGTTGATCAGCACACTGGGTGCATTACCTAAAGACCTTGGCCTGCACTTAAACACAATCAGGCGCTGACAAAATTACCATCTGCCAGCTGCAGAAGGCCATCTTACTGGGATCTGCACATATATTTGCCAATACATCACACAGTCCTAGACACTTGGGAAGTGTCTGACGTGTGATCCAATACAACAGCCAGCAGAGTGATCTTGTCTGCTGTGGACTCATCTTGTGTTTCAAATAATAACAATAATAATAATAATAATTCATGCTTGATAGGGAAAAAAACGATTTATGCTGCTTTCATTTCAATTTGTGCTAAGTGAAGCAAGATAAGCACAGGCCCCTTCTACATTGCCAAATAATCCAGATTATCAAAGCAGATAATCCACACGATCCGCTTCGAACTGGATTATATGAGTCCCAGATTATCTGGAGTGTAGACTCATATAATCCAGTTCAAAGCAGATAATCTGGATTGCATATGGCAGTGTAGAAGGGGCCTAAGGATGGATCCATACTGCCCTATATTGCAGGATCAGATCCCAGATTATCTATTTGTCCCAGATTATCTGGAGTGTAGACTCATATAATCCAATTCAAATCAGATAATCTGGGATCAGATCCTGGGATATAGGGCAGTGTAGATCCAGCCTTGGTGACATCTTTTCAGTGCATTCATACAAGTAGTCAAAGTGGCACAACAGATTAAACCAGCGGTTCCCAACCTGTGGGTCCCCAGATGTTTTGGCCTACGACTCCCAGAAATCCCAGCCAGTTAGGATTTCTGGGAGTTGAAGGTCACAACATCCAGGGACCCACAGGTCAAGAACCACTGGGTTAAACCCTTGTGCCAGCTGAACTGCTGACCTTCAAGTCAGTGGTTCGAATCCGCGAGACAGGGTGAGCTCCCATATGTAAGCTCCAGCTTCCCATGCGAAGACATGAGAGAAGCCTCCCACAGGATAGTAAAACATCTAGGTGTCTCCTGGGCAAAGTCCTTTCAGACAGCTAATTCTCTCACACCAGAAGTGACTTGCAGTTTCTCAAGTTGCTTCTGACATGGAAAAAAAGAGCTTGGTAGGCATCATTAGCCTGCTTCACAAAAGCACTCACCTTGGTGGCAATGGCAGAAACAGCAGCCGTCCGCTTGGCTGTGATGACGCTGCCGTCCATGACCTTTTCAAAAGCAAATGGGCATGAAAAGAACATGATAAGATGCAAGGGAATCTTGCCTGCTGAGAACCAGACCTGTTTTTTTCTCGGCATTTATTTATTTGTTTATCTGTTTACTGTATTTGTGTACCGCCTTTCTCAGCCTGCAGACGACTCAAGGCGGTTTACAGGGCAAAATTCAATGCCCACAATACCATAAATACACTTAAAAACATTAACATTTACTAAAAACCATAACAAAATTAATAAAATATAAATCCATAGTGTCTCCTTCTTAAAAGAATCGTCCAATTCCATTGTCTAGTAAGTTGTTCCATTTTCCTATGCATTTGCAAATGCTTGCTCAAAAAGCCACATCTTGACTTTTTTTCTGGAATGTTAAAAAGGAGGGGATTGATCTGATAACGCTATGGAGGGCGTTCCATAGCCAAGGGGCCACCACCGAGAAGGTCCTGTCTCTCGTCCCCACCAATCTCTCATCCCCATTTGGCAGAATCATACAATCATAGACTTGGAAGAGACCTGGTGGGCCATCCAGTCCCACCCCCTGCAAAGAAGCAGAAAAATTGCATTCAAAGCACTCCTGACAAATGGCCATCCAGCTTCTGCTTAAAAGCTTCCAAAGAAGGAGCCTCCACCACACTCTGGGGCAGAGAGTTCCACTGCAGAACAGCTCTCACAGTTGGTAAGTACTTCCCAATATTCAGGTGGAATCTCGTTTCCTGTAGTTTGAAGCCATTGTTCCATGTCCTAGTCTCCAGGGCAGCAGAAAACAAGCTTGTTCCCTCCTCCCTATGACTCCCCCTCACATATTTATACATGCCTATCATGTCTCCTCTCAGTCTTCTCTTCTGCAGTCTAAACATGCCCAACTATTTAAGCCACTCCTCATAGGGCTTGTTCTCCAGACCCTTGAGGGTACATGAAACTATGGGTGCCAGCTCTGCAGGTATGAGGTAGAACTGTAGTCATTGTAAGCAGCAGAACAGCTTGACACATTTTCTTTGATGAATCCTGAACAAAAATGTAACAGTAACCAAAACTCCCAGGCTCAGCTTGCTTCCCGGGCATTGCTTTATGCATCTTCTTTTACAGTTGACACACACACACATTCACTAATTCCTTGCATGCTCCAACACCAAGAAGCAGGAAAATCGCATTCAAAGCACTCCCAACAGATGGCCAACAGAAGGCTCTGTCTCTTGTCCCCGCCAATCTCTCATCCCCATTTTGTGAATCATAGAATCATAGAGTTGGGAGAGACCTTGTGGGCCATCTAGTCCAACCCCCTGCCAAGAAGCAGAAAAATCGCCTTCAAAGCACTCCCAATAGATGGCCATCCAGCTTCTGCTTAAAAGCTTCCAAAGAAGGAGCCTCCACCACAGTCCAGGGCAGAGAGTTCCACTGCTGAACAGCTCTCGCAGTTAGGAATCATAGAATCATAGAATCAAAGAGTTGGAAGAGACCTCATGGGCCATCCAGTCCAACCCCTGCCAAGAAGCAGGAATATTGCATTCAAATCACCCCTGACAGATGGCCATCCAGCCCCTGTTTAAAAGCTTCCAAAGAAGGAGCCTCCACCACACTCCGGAGCAGAGAGTTCCACTGCAGAGAGTTCCACTAGTTCTTCCTAATGTTCTAGTGGAATCTCCTTTCCAAATAATAATAATAATAATAATAATAGAATCATAGAATCAAAGAGTTGGAAGAGACCTCATGGGCCATCCAGTCCAACCCCCTGCCAAGAAGCAGGAATATTGCATTCAAATCACTCCTGACAGATGGCCATCCAGCCTCTGCTTAAAAGCTTCCAAAGAAGGAGCCTCCACCACACTCCGGGGCAGAGAGTTCCACTGCTGAACGGCTCTCACAGTCAGGAAGTTCTTCCTAATGTTCAGATGGAATCTCCTCTCTTTATTTATATATCGCTCTATCCTGAGGGGGACTCAAGGCGGTTTCCAAGTAACATCATCAAAACATATAGACTAAACAACATGACATAACATTAACAAAACAGCATAAGCATAAAATTATCACAATAACACACATATATATATTAAAAATAATCCTGCCTGTCAAAGCTATTGAATGGCCAGGCTGAGGCTAGTGCAAACTCATAATATGTGCCTATTTTAATTGGAAAGCATGTATAAAAGGGATTTATTTGGGGACTTACAGCTCGGAGGGAGCCATTGCTGGGATCAAACAGGAGGACGGTAGCTTGATGGGAAGGCACCGTAGGGTCCTTGGAGTTCTCGTAAAAGGTCACCAGCTTGGTTGTCAGGGCATCTTCATTGGCGCTGTAAGCAGGCATGACCCCTAAAAAGCTGGAGAGTGGGAAAGAGAAGCAGAATGACAACAATCCTTCCAAGTAGAATGAAAACCCAGCAAGCATAGAGGTTAATCATCAACTCCTCCTAATGACAACACTCTTTGGCACAGGTATGGGCAAAGCTGGGGCTTCCAAGTGTTTTGGACTGCAACTCCCACCATTCCTAACAGCCTCAGGCCCTTTCCTTTTCCCCCTCAGCCGCTTAAGCGCCTGAGGGCCTGAGGCTGTTAGGAATGGTGGGAGTTGCAGTCCAAAACACTTGCAAGTCCCATCTTTGCCCATACCTGATCTGGATTAGGTGGAAGAAAGCAAGCTTCCTCTTCTATTTGCAGCAAAGCAACATCCCTGGAAGGGCGACCCATACACACACATACACCCCACACCCTTTCCCGCTCCTAACCCGCTATAGTTGCGTATTGGCACCACGGTGCGGACAGGTTGGACCACTCCTCCGGCGCTTCCCTTGGAGAAGTCTGCCAGGGCGGCTTCCAGCGGGGCGAGGAGGAGGCTGGCGCGGGGCAGGGAGGCTTCCACCTCCGCGGCGCCCAGGAAGGATGGGGCCCCGCTCATGGCCAAGGCTCCGGAGAAGGATGAACGAAGGAAGGAAGGAAGGTAAAGGGTCCCCCCGCCGCCCTCTCTCCCAGAGCGAGAGCTCTGCCCTGGGAAGGCGGCGCTCTGATTGGCCGAGGAGGCGGCCCACCTGGCAGGGATGGAGGAAGAGGCAGAGTCCGGCGCCACCTAGCGGGCGCGCTGCTTCTTTTTTTTGTCTCCGCCGCTGGTCAAGTCCATGCTAGACTTGAAGAAACCCCAGGGCTTGCCAATCCAACCCTCTTCTGCTAGTCACAATCCAAGTTGTTGTTGTTATTGTTGTTGTTTATTCGTTCAGTCAACGACTTAAATAATCTTCTATATACATAAAAATGTAATCTCAGTTCTTGTGGGTTTTTTCGGGCTATATGGCCATGTTCTAGAGGCATTTCTCCTGACGTTTCGCCTGCATCTATGGCAAGCATCCTCAGAGGTGAGGTCTGCTGGAGCTGGGAAAAAAGGGGTTTATATATCTGTGGAATGACCAGGGTGAGACAAAGGGCTTTTGTAAGTTGGGCTAGGTGTGAATCTTTCAGCTGACCACCTTGATTAGGCATACAATGGGCTGACTGTGCCTGGAGCAAACTCTTCTTGAAAGGTGATTAGATGTCCCTGCCTGTTTTTCTCTCTGCTGTTTTTGCTGTTGCAATTTTTGAATTTTTTAATACTGGTGGCCAGATTTTGTTCATTTTCATGGTTTCTTCCTTTCTGTGGAAATTGTCCACATGCTTGTGGATTTCAATGGCTTCTCTGTGTAGTCTGACATGGTGGTTGTGAGAGTGGTCCAGCACTTCTGTGTTCTCAAATAAAATGCTGTGTCCAGGCTGGTTCATCAGGTGCTCTGCTATGGCTGACTTCTCTGGTTGGAGTAGTCTGCAGTGCTTTTCATGTTCCTTGATGCGTGTCTGGGCACTGCGTTTGGTGGTCCCTATGTAGACTTGTCCACAGCTGCATGGTATACGGTAGACTGCAGAGGTGAGAGGCTTCCTCTTGTCCTTTGCTGAATGTAGCATTTGTTGGATTTTCTTGGTGGGTTTGTAGATGGTTTGTATGTTGTGTTTCCTCATCAGTTTCCCTATGCGGTCAGTGGTTCCCTTGATGTATGGCAGGAACACTTTTTCTCCGGGTGGATCTTCATCTTTACTCTTGTGGCTTGTTCTTGGTCTTGCAGCTCTTCTGATGTCTGAGGTTGAATACCCATTGGCCTGGAGAGCCCAGTTGAGGTGGTTCAGTTCATCTTGGAGGAGGTGGGGTTCACAGATTCACAGAAAATGTAATGTTCGTTTGTGGGATTAACAGAACTCAAAACCACTGGACGAATTGACACCAAATTTGGCCACAAGACATCTGCTAACCCAAGGAGTGACCATAACTAAAAAAAAAATATTTTGTCATTTGGGAGTTGCTGGAATTTATAGTTAATCTACAATCAAGGAGCATTCTGAACTCCACCAAGGATGAAATTGAACCAAACGTGGCACCCAGAACTCCCATGACTAACATGGGCATTGATGGGCATTAACCTTGAGTTTCGGAGTTGTACTTCACCTTCATCCAGAGAGCACTATGGACTCAAACAATGATAGTTCTGGACCAAACTTGGCACGAATATTCCATATGCCCAAATATGAACACAGATGGAGTTTGGGGAAAATAGACCTTGATATTTGGGAGTTGGGAGTTGTAGATACTGGGATTTATAGTTCATCTACAATCAAAGAGCATTCTGAACTCCACCAACGATGGAATTGAACCAAACTTGGCACATAGGACTCCCAAAACCAACAGAAATTTCTGAAAGGATTTGGTTGGCATTGACCTTGAGTTTGGGAATTGTAGTTCACCTACATCCGGAGAGCATTGTGGACTGTTGGATGTGAACCAAACTTGGCATGAATACTCCACATGCCTAAATATGAACACAGATGGAGTTTGGGGAAAATAGACCTTGACATTTGGGAGTCGTAACTACTGGGATTTATAGTTCACCTACAATCAAAGAGCATTCTGAAATCTACAAATGATGGAATTGAACCTAACTTGGCACCCAGAACTCCCATGACTAACATGGGCATTGACCTTGAGTTTGGGAGTTGTAGTTTACCTACATCCGGAAAGCACCGTGGATTCAAATAATGATGGATCTGGACCAAACTTGGCACAAATATTCCATATGCACAAATATGAACACAGATGGAGTTTGGGGAAAATAGACATTGACATTTGGGAGTTCTAGCTACTGGGATTTATAGTTCATCTCCACCAATGATGGAATTGAACCAAACGTGGCACACAGCACTCCCATGACTAACACGAGCATTGATGGGCATTGACCCTGAGTTTGGGAGTTGTAATTCACCTACATCCAGAAAGCATTGTGGACTCAAACAATGATGGATATGGACCAAACTTGGCACGAATATTCCATATGCCCAAATATGAACACAGTTTGGGGAAAATAGACCTTGATATTTGGGAGTTGTAGCTACTGGGATTTATAGTTCACCTACAACCAAGGAGCATTCTGAACCCCACTAATGACAGAATTGGGGCAAACTTCCTACACAGAACCCCCATGACCAACAGAAAATACTTAAGGCCATCCAATTCAACTCCCTTTACCAGGGCAAGAAAACGTAATCAAAGCCCTCCTGCCAAAGAGCCATCCAGCCATAGATATAGATAGATAGATAGATAGATAGATAGACAGATAGATAGATAGATACAATTCACACATAGAGAGATATAGTATCATAGATTTGAAAGGGACTCTTAAAGAAGGACAATGATATGTTGCATGTTCCAGAGGAGGCAAACCAGACAATCTCTACATCAACACTGACAAAGAAACAGCAAGAAATACTGTTTACCCACAAGCATAAAGAAATTCCATATCTTAGAAACCTATACTTTCTCATTACTTTATTTTTCAGATCACCAGGTGTGGCAGGGGACAGCTAATAATATTATTAATAATAATAATAATAATAATTTATTTGATTAGACATATGACCATTTCAAAATACAACACAAATAAAATACAAGGCAAAAAGGAGAGGACAGCAGCTGACCTTCTATTTACAATTCAGAGTCTTATTGTCCTGGTTCTTCTTTCAGGAAATGTGCTCTTTGTTTATAGCTTTCAGAATAAAAAGGCTTACTGGTAGATCTTTATTGTCCTTGCAAGAGGAATGTCAGAGGATCATTTCTGTTGGGGGACCTGCAGTTGGATAATATTGGATGTAAATATCTGTATTGCAGTTCAGCATATGCTGGACAATCAATTAATAAGTGTTCAATATCTTCTACTATTTGTTCTCCCCATACTCAGAATCTCTCACTTCTTGGGATGTTACAGAAACACCCGGTTTGCCTCATAATACCGAGTTGTTCAAACCTAGCCCTAGTATATATTCTTCTTAGAGGTAACAGAAATTGAATAGTCAGATAGTGTTCTTAATGAATATTTCTCTTATGGGAAGAAATAGTTTTCTAAGATCTACAGAGACACTCGCAAGAACACCTAAGCAAGCAAGAGTCCAAAAGTGGCAGGCTAAAACCTAGAACCTCAATCAATGGCTGATACCAAATGAGAGACTCCCCCCTGGGCACACAGAAAACTGGGCGACTTGGAAGGTGCTGAACAGACTGTGCTCTGGCACCACGAGATGCAGAGCCAACCTTCAGAAATAGGGCTACAAAGTGGAATCCACGACATGCGAGTGTGGAGAAGAGCAAACCACAGACTACCTACTGCAATGCAACCCGAGCCCTGCTACATGCACAATGGAGGACCTTCTTATAGCAACACCAGAGGCACTCCAAGTGACCAGCTACTGGTCAAAGGACATTTAATCGAATACCAAGTTTGCAAACTTTGTGTTTTGTTTGTTTGTTTGTTTTTAATACAATACAACTGTTTGATTCACTCCTGACACGATAAATAAATAAATTCGTTCAGTCACTTCCAACTCTTTGTGACCTCATGGACCAGCCCACTCCAGAGCTCCCTGTCAACCATCGCCACCCCCAGCTCCTTCAGAATCAAGTGAATCACTTCAGGGAAGCCATCCATCCACCTTGCCCTTGGTTGGCCCCTTTCTTTTTCCTTCCATTTTCCCCAGCATCATTGTGTTCTCTAAGCTTTCTTGTCTTCTCATTTTGTGGTCAAAATACATCATTTTTGCCTTTAATATCCTTCCCTCCAACGAGCAGTTGGGCTTTATTTCCTGGAGTATGGATTGATTGGATCTTCTCACGGTCCAAGGCACTCTCAGAATTTTCCTCCAACACCACAGTTCAAAAGCATCTCTCTTTCTTCACTCAGCCTTCCTTATGGTCCAGCTCTCCCATCCATAGGTTACTACAGGGAATACCATTGCTTTAATTATGTGGAGCCCCCGGTGGCACAGTGGGTTAAACCCCTGTGCTGGCAGGACTTAAGACCGACAGGTCGCAGGTTTGAATCCGGGGAGAGGCGGATGAGTTCCCTCTATCAGCTCCAGCTCTTCATGCGGGGACATGAGAGAAGCCTCCCACAAGGATGATAAAAACATCAAATCATCTGGGTGTCCCCTGGGCAACGTCCTTGCAGACGGCCAATCCTCTCACACCAGAAGTGACTTGCAGTTTCTCAAGTCGCTCCTGACAAGACAAAAAAAAAAAATATGTGGATCTTCGTTGCCAGTGTGATGTCTCTACTCTTCACTATTTTATCGATATTGATCATTGCTCTCCTCCCAAGAAGTAAACATCTGCTGATTTCCTGGCTGCAGTCTGCGTCTGCAGTAATCTTTGTACCTAGAAATACATAGTCTATCACTGCCTCTACGTTTTCTCCCTCTATTTGCCAGTTATCAATCAGTCTGGTTGCCATAATCTTGGTTTTTTATGTTTAACTGCAACCCAACTTTTGCACAATCCAAGCCCTCCCAACAAAAGACCATCTAACCTCTGCCGAATCAGAATGCTAGACTCAGAAGAAAGTTTGCCCATGCCTGATCTGAGGTTGGACTGGATGTCCCTTGAGATCTCTTTCAGCTCTTGGATCGATTCTATTATTCCAAGGCACCAGGTTTGAGAAGCCTGGCAAGGCACTATTACAAGAAGCTAGCTAGCTGGGAGGTACGAGAAGTTGACAGAGGGCCACTTTACCTAACAGCAGCCAATCTGCTTTATTCTTTTTCTTTCTTTCAGCTTTGGGTCTGAAAGGGGTGGTTTTGTCTAGTTCAAACCCTCAGTTACATTAAGTTGGATAATAAAAGGAATGTGTGCCAAGTTTGGTCTAGATCCATTAAACAATCAAAGAGGTACAAGGCAACCAACCACCACTGTACACGTAGACTTTGACTATAACAAAAACAACAACAACAACAACACCTTATTTGTATTCTGCCCTATCTCCTCAAGGAGACTCTGGGTAGATCACAGTACTCATACACGGCAAACATTCAACACTGTAGGACAGACAAGAACAGAGCAAACAGAAAGGAGGTGTGTTATGCTCAATCCAGCCACAGGGAGTGCTGTCACTCCATCCTCTGTGACTAAAAGCCAACAGGACTTCTCCTTCCTTTTGGTCGCCACATTTTGTGGTCTTTTTCTTTTATGGTATCCAGCAAAGGATCACCGCCTTGTCGTGGCGCTGGAGCTTGAGCACCTCAATGATGTCATGAGCGAAACCGTGAAGGGCCACCCAAGACGGAACGGTCATGGCAGAGAGGTCAGACCAAGCGTGATCCCTGGGGAAGGCAATGGCAAACCACCCCAGTATCCTTGCCAAGAAAACTAAATGTGACTGGACTGACCTTGAAGGAGCTGGGGATGGTGACGGCCGACAGGGAGCTCTGGCGTGGGATGGTCCATGAGGTCACGAAGAGTCGGAGACGACTGAACGAATGAACAACAACAAAAATACCTCCCCTGCTTTAAGTTTCTCTACTTACAGCTCTAAACTCTTTTCGAACTGCTTAGGTAAACAGTGAGCTGGGCTAACAGTCGGGTGCTCACTCCAACCCAGGCTTCGAACTGGCAACCTTTGGGTTGGTAGATCTTATTGCTGCTGCTGGTGATTTACCAACTGTGTTATAGCCCAGCTATGCTATAGTCTATATATAGACTAGCTTAGGTACCCAGTGTTGCCTGGTTTTGTGTTTTGTAATGGTATTTATTAGTAAAAATAATTGTTAGTATTATTATTGATGGGATGGGTCTATCACCAGAATGAAACACAAAGCCATACTTTCTCTGTCCCTCATGTAGTGAGCACACCTGGATGATTTAGCTCTCCATGGCAAACTCCTAGTGGTCTCTTCAGGTAACTTTCCCACAACCATCTAGTGACCTCTTGGGGTAACAGCTGGCTTTTCCCCACAACCCTCTAGGAGCCCCCATTGGCGCAGTGGGTTAAACCCCTGTGCCGACAGGATTGAAGACCGACAGGTCGCAGGTTCGAATCTGGGGAGAGGCGGAGGAGCTCCCTCTATCAGCTCCAGCTCCTCATGCAGGGACATGAGAGAAGCCTCCCACAAGGATGATTAAACAAAAACATCAAATCATCTGGGCGTCCCCTGGGCAACGTCCTTGCAGACGGCTAATTCTCTCACACCAGAAGCAACTTGCTCCTGACACGACCAAAAAAAAAATGATCCCTTGGAGTAACTGCTGGCTCTTTCCTATGACCCTCTAGTGACACCTTGGGGTAACACCTGGCTCTTTCCCATGACCTCCTAGTGACCCCTTGGGGTAATAGCTGGCTCTCTACTGTGACCCTCTAGTGACTCTTGGGGGTAACAGCTGGTTCTTTCTCGTGACCCTTTAGTGACCTCTTGGGTTAACTACTGGCTTTTGCCTGTGACCCTCTAATGACCTCCTGGGGTAACAGCTGTTTCTTTCCCATGACCCTCTAGTGGCCTCTTGAGGTAACAGCTAGCTCTTTGCTGTGACCCTCTAGTGCAGTGGTTGGAGTCTTTCAATCAGCTGCGATAGGGAACCGGACGTGTCTTCGAGGAGACCATTTTGCCACACTCTTGAATCACATCTGGGGAGCAAGGCATGGGAGTGTAGAATCTCTATGATTTACCTCTGCGCGGTGGATGCTGGGAACGGCGGAGACTTCCGCTTCCTGCGTAGCCATCTTGGCCTTCTTCCTGAGGGAGGGTTCGGAGTTCTGCAGCGATGAGGCCCATCCCGGCGGCGGCGGCGGCGGCCCGGTGCCTCTCGGTGAGCGAGGGAGGCAGCGAGGGGAGCGGGGGAGGAGGAGGAAGGAGAGGCCCGGGCCAGGGGGGAGCGGGACGGAGCTTTGCCAAGGGAAGGGAAGGGAAGGGAAGAGGAGGAACGACCTTGGCGGAGGCCGGCGGGGAGCTGGAGCTGGAGGGCACCCGGGCCTTGCTCCCTCGGTAGTCCTTGGGGCGAGGAAGTAGCACCGCTATTCTGACTGTCATTGTTATTATTGTGTCGCATTATTATTATTATTGGTCCCTGTCTCATTATTGTTATTATTATTATTATTGGTCCTTAACACATTATTATTATTGGTCCCTGACACACTATTAGTATTATTTGTTCCTGTCACATTATTATTATTATTATTATTATTATTATTAGTCTTTGATACATTATTATTATTATCTGGGCCTGTCATATTGTTATTATTATTGTTATTAGTTCCTGACACATTATTGTTATTATTATCATTATTTGTTCCTGACACATTATTATTATTATTATTATTATTATATTGGTCTCAAACACATTATTGGTCTCTGACACCTTATTATTATTAGTCCCTGACACATTATTGATATTATTATCATTATTTGTTCCGGTAACATTATTATTATTATTGGTCTCTGATACATTATTATTGGTCTCTGACACCTTATAATAATTATTATTAGTCACTGACACATTATTGTTATTATTACCTTTATTTGTTCCTGTAATATTATTATTGTTATTATTATTATTAATGGTCTCGGACGTATTATTATTAGTCCCTATCATATTTATTAATATGTAAGCCGCACCAAGATGTTAGCGGGGTATAAATAAAGGTTTATAATTATTGTTATATCAGTATCATTATTTATTCCTGTAACATTACTTACCATCACCATCACCCAAGTCAAAAAAGAAGCACCATTAAAGCCTTGGCAGACCGTGCAAAAAGAATCTGTGAACCCTGCCTCCTCCAAGATGAACTGAACCACCTCAACTGGGCTCTCCAGGCCAATGGATACACCTCAGACATCAGAAGAGCTGCAAGACCAAGAACAAGCCACAAGAGTAAAAACAAAGATCCACCCAGAGGAAAAGTGTTCTTGCCATACATCAAGGGAACTACTGACTGCATAGGGAAGCTGATGAGGAAACACAACATACAAACAATCTACAAACCCACCAAGAAAATCCAACAAATGCTATGTTCAGCAAAGGACAAGAGGGATCCTCTCACCTCTGCAGGAGTCTACCGTATACCATGCAGCTGTGGACAAGTCTACATAGGGACCACCAAATGCAGAAATGCCCAAACACCAATCAAGGAACATGAAAGGCACTGCAGACTACTTCGACCAGAGAAGTCAGCCATAGCAGAGCACCTGATGAACCAGCCTGGACACAGCATATTATTTGAGAACACAGAAATGCTGGACCACACCAACAACCACCATGTCAGACTACACAGAGAAGCCATTGAAATCCACAAGCATGTGGACTATTTCAACAGAAAGGAAGAGACCATACTGGCTACCAGTATTAAAAAAACTCTAAAATTACAACAGCAAAACAGCAGAGAGGAAACAACCAGGCACATCTTAACACCTCTCAACAGGGGATTTTCCCAGGCTCAGCCAGGCCTTCAAATGCTAATGAAGGTGGTCAGTTGAAACATTCACACCTAGCTCCAGCAAAGAAGAGCTCTTTGCCCCACCCCAGCCATTCCACAGATATATAAACCCATTGTCCTAATTCCAACAGACCTCACTACCTCTGAGGATGCTTGCCATAGATGCAGGTGAAACATCAGGAGAAATGCCTCTAGAACATTGCTCTATAGCCCGAAAAAACCCACAAGAACCTATTGTCATTATTATTGGTCTCTGACACATTATTATTACTAATCCCTGTCACATTATTTATGTTATTATCATTAATTGTTCCTGTTACATCATCATCATTATTATTATTTGACTCTGTCATATTGTTATTACTATTGCATTATTTTTATTACCATTATTTTTTTCTATGTAATTTTAATGATGTTGCTTGTTGTTTATGTTCTGGTTTTATTTTGCTGTAACATGTTGTCCGGGCTTGGCCCCATGTAAGCCACTCCGAGTCCCCATTGGGGAGATGGTGGCAGGGTATAAATAAAGATTATTATTATTATTTGTTCTTGTCAAATTATTATTATTATTATTATTATTATTGGGCCCTGAAACATTATTATTATTATTATTATTATTATTCCCTGTCACATTATTACTATTATTATTATTATTGGTCTCTGACACATTATCATTATCATTATTCTTATTCTTATTATTATTAGTCCCTGACACATTATTAGTATTATTAGTCGGAATCACATTATTTATTTGTTTGTTTAGGAAATTTCTATCGCTCCTTTCTCTGCTTGCTGACTGAAGGCAGCTTACAGCATAGAAACATACAAATTCTAACACTTAAATATATGTATTATTATTGGTGCCTGTCACATTATTATCATCATCACCATCATCATTTGTCCCTGTCGTCGTCTTCTTCTTATTATTATTATTATTGGTCCCTGCCACATTATTAGTATTATTGATCCCTGAAATTATTATTATTGGTTTCTGTATTATTATTATTATTATTATTATTATTATTATTCCATGACACATTATTAGTATTATTAGATATTATTAGATAAAAGATATTCTGCCTAAATGTTAGGCAATCCTTCCTGACAGTAAGAGCTGTTCAGTGGTGGAAGTTACTGCCTTGGAGTGTGGTGGGTCCCCCCCCCCCCCGGGAGGTTTTTAATTAGTGGCTGGATAGCCATCTGTCAGGACTGTTTAAATGTTGTTCCTTGCATGGCAGAATGATGCTGAATTGGACAGACCTTGCATTCTCTTCCAACTATTATGATTCTGTGGCATTCTGAGGTTTGTAATTTGGTGGGACTCTGGAGCTCTTACCTGAGAATTCTGAATGCCTCTCCCTAAAAACCATTACATTTTTTTACAAGAAATGAAACAGAAGTGATCTCGAGGCATAAATTGTTCAAACAGAAGTTAATATTTTATTAAATGTAATTGTCAATTACTGTCAAGTCACCTTTGACTTACAGTGTCCCCATGAGTGAAGACATCCAAGATCACCCTGTCTTCAACAACCCTGCCCCAGTCTTGCAACTCAGGGCTGTGACTTTATTGAGTCCATCCATCTTTAATGCTGCATTTCCCCTTTCCTACTACTTTCCATACTTATCAATATTGTATTTTCTAATTAGTCTTGATTTTACTAATGAAAATGAAATGTATTTGGTCAAGCTCTAACTTTTGATTCTTCATGCGCTCTTGTTTAGAGGAGATGGTATTCTCTCAAAGTTGCACCAAAAGCACAAGCTTCTGCGACAGCAGAACGAGCGAAAATACAGCTGCACCCTCAAGAGCTTGAGGTTAGTCTAAAAGTTGAAATTGCTTTATGATTTACTGTTTTTTACAATTAGAAGCTATCAGAGAAGAACAGTGTGACTTTAACTGATGTCTCTTCACCTAAATGCAGATCACAAAACTGCCAAATGGTTTGGTGATTGCTTCTTTGGAAAATCATTCTCCAAATTCAAGAATTGGTGTCTTCATTAAAGCAGGCAGCAGATATGAGTCTAGCACCAATTTGGGTACCGCTCATCTGCTCCGTCTTGCATCAAACCTGGTGAGTTTTTCTCTTTTGATTAGGTTAGATTTGGGTTCCTGTTTAGAACTATGACCCTAAAATGGAGAGAGTGTGTAACCCATGCACCACATGCATCATACAAGTCATCTGATATGACCTCCGAGAAAGAAGTGTTCCCCCAAAGTATGTTTGTGCCTCCCCCCCCCCCCCCCAAAAAAAAAGCCTTTCCATTGTAAGCCTATCCCACCAGACCTTTTTGTTCCATAATTGTAATTTTTGGTAGCCTCAGCTGTAAAAAAAATTCACCTCCAGTCTGAAACAGCAAAAAGAGTATGACTGTTAGGATTGAAAATTGGCAGCCCCATTGCGAAAGTCTTTGCCATAGGTCATTGGGCACTGTTTTAAGTTTAAATAATTGTTTTATATTCCGTGGTTTTATCTCGTATTGTGTTTTTTTCTTGCATTGTTCCATGCACATTGTGCCATATGTAAGCCCCAAGTCCCTAAAGTTGTTGTTCATGTTATTATTTTTTCACAGTGGTGGTAAATGTTCAGTAGGAGTGCTATAAACAAAATATTCCTGCTACTATGTTAAGCAGAAACTAGTATATTTCTGGATTCCATTTTTGGGGAGAAGCAGTTTCCAATCAAGGTTAAGTCAAAATTGTGCCAACCTATGATTACAGACACACTGCCTATAGCTTGTTTTGATGTTGGAATTGAATAAATATGGTCTGTAATAGATTGATAAGCTCAATGTTTTGCCACTTGAGCGCCCCCCCCTCCCCCCAACCCCTTCTCTAGTAAGAACTCTCCCACTTCTGAAGTAAATAAACCAATCCCACTTCTGAAGTAAATAAGCCAATGATTTCCAACTTGGCTGATCTTCTTTACCGATTCATAGTCACATTAAAATTATTTTTGAAGAACTTCGACATGATATTAGCAGTTGATGCTTAAAATGTTGTTTTTTCCTGCAGACTACAAAAGGAGCCTCTTCCTTCAGGATAACCCGTGGCATTGAAGCTGTTGGAGGTAGCCTAAGGTTTGTAATTCCCTGAGGCTCACCTGTCTTTTGAAGAAATATATGGCAATGGGATTTCATGTTAAGGGTGATAAAGAAACCATACCTAAAGAGGAACCTTAACTGCAAGTCCATGCAGTAGACTTGGTATTACCACATTCAAATCCTGAAAATATCTTTCTCAAATTCTCCTTTAGTGTGACTTCTACCAGAGAGAACATGGTTTATTCGGTTGAATGTTTGCGTGACTATATGTAAGTATCCTCATGTATAGCAAATTGCTTTCAAGGCATTTAGCAAGCTTTCTGATCCTTGGAGCTACAAAAAGTCATTGCACAATAATATTTTTTCTTCATCTCTTGAATTATGCAGTCCCGTTTTATTCTCAGAATTTTGACACATACTTGTTTGTTAACAGGAAATAAGAAGTGCTTTCTTGCTTTATATTTCCTTTTTCTTTTTCCTGAGTACATTGTCTTTTTCAGATTTCCCTGATCATGGGACTATTGTATGTTTCTGCCTTCAAGAGGTTCACACTAAATTGTCTCCACACATTTGAGTGCTCTCTAACTACTTTTTGTACATACATTTGGAAGGAAGATTTTACATTGCTTTTTCTCCTGCCTTCCTCAAATATGTGTCTTCCATATTTTTATACTAGGACTCCCATTGGCCCAAGCCAGCATGCTAACTGTTAATACACATGTCTCTTAAAAGGTTTTATATTATATGTCTTATCCTTGACATATTTTGCAATTTAAGGAACACTGGTTGTTTTGAGTCTTCTTAAATATATATATAACTTTGCTTAATTTATTCAGAGATACTGTCCTGGAATATCTAATAAATGTTACTACGGCTCCAGAATTCAGGCGCTGGGAAGTAGCTGGTGTGAATCCCCGCTTAAGAATTGACAAGGCAATTGCCTTTCAAAACCCGCAAGTTGGTAAGTGTTCCTAAAATGCTAGACTCCCAACAATAATTTTTCAAAAGATAAAGAAGCTTTTTTTGGTTGCAGTGATTCTCAGCCTGTGGGCCCCCAAGTGTTTTGGCCTACAACTCCCAGAAATCCCACCCAGTTTACCAGCTGTTAGGATTTCTGGGAGTTGAAGACCAAAACATCTAGGGACCTACAGGTTGAGAACCACTGTGTTAGAGGTTATATTAGGCAGAGGCCAAATGTGTGACATCACCTTTCTCTTTGTCCAGCCTTCTTTTTTCTCTCTCCCCTTCCTTCCTGGTGGAAGAAGGGGCAGATTGCCCTTGCCAGAACTGGTTGCTTCCAGGGAGTTTTTAAAAATGGCCTTCATATCTGCTTTTTTGTTGAATCGAAACTAGTTTTGTGTGAGTATCATCACACTCTTTCTCTGATAGTACTTGGGAGAAACTAACACAATAAACCCCATGAACCACCTCTAGTACTAAATTTTTGTCTTTGGAAATTGAAGATGCATTCTGTTAAGGATGTTTAATGTGGTATTTCATAAGAAAGTGGAGATATGGAATTGGACAGCATGCTTATGTGCCAATTTGAGTTTCAGTGGCAGCTTTTGAAATGAAACCTGTTTTTCAAAGAAAATACTTTTGTGGACTATGAGATTTCCTTAGCCCTTTGATTGCTAGACAGTTTCAATGGGATGAAGGACAATTCTAGATATTTCTTACACAAGCATTCAGTAATTCCAGATATTGCTGGAATTCAGTTCCCACAATCTCTTGACATTATAGGAACTGAGAATTTTAGTCCAACAATATTTTGTGGGCCATTGCACACCCTGCTTTAGAATAAACTGGACAGCAAACATTGGTGCTCTTTTTCCAGTAGATAATAAATAAATAATACTTTCTTTATGCCCCATAACCATCTCCCATAGGGATTCGGGGCGGCTTACAAAATAGCACTCAATGGTGCCATACAGCACATAAAGTGCAATATATCAACATATAAAATCAATAACGCATTTACATAAAAGCAGACATACAAAATTAACAAAAGTAATCTCTGTTAAACAGAGTCAGTTAATATGGCTATAGCCATTGTTTAAAAGATCCATATAATCAATTTAGTATCCTAGCTGTATACCCATCAGAGAATAGATGTAAGGTGCTAAAGTAATAGGCAATCAGTCTGGCTACTATCTTAAACATTGTCAAAAGTCTGCTGAAAAATCATGTTTTTAGCTCTCCAAATATGCTGTAGTGTGGGGGCTAAGTTCCCGGGGGGGGGGGGGGCGTTCCAGAGCCACGTGGTCCATTTGTGCAAGGATATTACTTTATTGTTTAAGGCAAGCTCTGTATAGACAGCTTAAGCATGAGTATCTTTGGGTCATTTCCGTGATATAGTAAAACCCTTTCTTTTATGTGCAGGTGTCCTTGAAAATTTGCATGCAGCAGCTTATCGAAACGCCCTTTCCAATTCCTTATACTGTCCAGACTATATGGTTGGGAAGATTACATCAGAACAGGTACGTCTGAATATTGGCCTTGTCCTAAGATGTTATAGTGAAGCATGTGGTTTGACCTCAGGCTTATATGCTCATATTTCACTTTCAATTCTCTGCTTCCTGGTTTGCAGTAATCATAATTGGAACGTGATTAAAAGCCTCCTGGGGCAGTGGCAAAATTGTAATTCAATTATGATGTAGAGTATCTTGCAATTTAGATACTGCATCTCCAGTTGGATCTCAGGTAGCAAATTGTGGGAAATGCCTGTTTCTTGAGGCCAGAGAGATCCACTGCCAGTAGCAGTTCATGGAACTTGGGTAGTACTGGCAGACATTTGCCGCTGATGAGGTTTGATGGGAGCGGAAGAGTCCAAGAAACATCCCTGGTCTTCACACATGCCATTACCATTCTTTTAATGAGGGTTCTGTTCATTCAGTGGAATCGCCACCACTCTGGTATTTATTTATTTATCGTGTCAGGGGCAGACCAAACAGTTGCATTGCATTTTTTAACAAACAAACAAATAAAACAAAGTTTGCAAGCTTGGTAGTTGATTAAATGTCCTTTGACCAGTATCTGGTCACTTGGAGTGCCTCTGGTGTTGCTGCAAGAAGGTCCTCCATTGTGCATGTGGCAGGGCTCAGGTTGCATTGCAGCAGGTGGTTTGTAGTTTGCTCTTCTCCACACTCGCATGTCGTGGATTCCACTTTGTAGCCCCATTTCTTAAGGTTGGCTCTGCATCTCATGGTGCCAGAGCGCAGCCTGTTTAGCGTGTTCCAAGTCACCCAGTTTTCTGTGTGCCCAGGAGGGAGTATCTCATTTGGTATCAGCCATTGGTTGAGGTTCTGGGTTTTAGCCTGCCACTTTTGGACTCTCGCTTGCTGAGGTGTTCCAGCGAGTGTCTCTGTAGATCTTAGAAAACTATTTCTTGATTTAAGTCGTTGACGTGCTGGCTGATACCCAAACAGGGAATGAGCTGGAGATGTCACTGCTTTGGTCCTTTCACTATTGGTTGCTACTTCCCGACGGATGTCAGGTGGTGCAATACCAGCTAAACAGTGTAATTTCTTCAGTGGTGTAGGGCGCAGATACCCTGTGATAATGCGGCATGTCTCATTAAGAGCCATATCCACTGTTTTAGCGTGGTGAGATGTGTTCCACACTGGGCATGCATACTCAGCAGCAGAGTAGCATAGCGCTATGCTACCACTCTGGTAATCTACAAGTATTAGAAGGACTTCATATTGTTTGTGTTTAACGTGTAGAATTCATGTTGATGGAGCAATGGCTAACTAGCTTATATCGCTTTAAAACAGAGATCAGACAAAGCCATTGAATGAATGCCAAGTTATGAATGAACAATTAAGTTATATAGACGTAACCTTTAAGTTTAGATGCAGCATATTATACAACTGGGGAAGCATCTGGTAAAAATAGAGATGTATATTTGATGTGAGCCTGCAGGACTCTGCTTACATTTCTACTCTGGATAAAATATTAAAATGTGTATCCCTGTCTTCATCACAGCTGCACCAGTTTGTACAGAACAACTTTACAAGTGCCCGAATGGCTCTGGTGGGACTAGGTATGTCAGCCGACCTCTGCATCTTAAAGCTGTGCTATATTCTTTTAAATAGAGATAAGCCCTGCATTGTTCTGTCTGACTCAGGTGTTTCTTGCAGGTGTCAGCCACTCTGACCTGAAACAAGTGGGAGAACAGTTTTTAAATATTCGCAGTGGTGCTGGCTTAGCTGGTGAGAAGGCCCAGTATCGTGGAGGTAAATGCATTGCGCTGAGTTCTTCCATGCTAATAGAGATGTGGTTAATAAATCACACTGATGACTAAGCTTGTCTTACAAACCAATCTCTTGCTGTGAAACCATCTGTTGGCTTGCAACCTTGCACAACTCTCCTGCAGTTATTGTATTTTGTTTAACTCTGTATGAACAGACAGCCTTTTCAGGCCCCTTAATGTATACTAGGATAATTTATAAAATATTACAGCTCCATCTTTTCCCAATATATTTGTCTTAACCCACATTCTCTGGAAAGGAATTAGTAATGATGTCTAGTCTTCACAGAACATGCGAAAAAGATCTTGGAGTCCTCACGGACAACAAGTTAAACATGAGCCAACAATGTCATGCGGAGGCTAAAAAAGCCAATGGGATTTTGGCCTGCATAAATAGGAGTCTAGTGTCTAGAGCCAGAGAAGTCATGCTACCCCTCTATTCTGCCTTGGTCAGACCCCACCTGGAATAACACTGTGTCCAATTCTGAGCGCCACAATTGAAGGGAGATGTTGACACGCTGGAAGTGTCCAGAGGAGGGTGACTAAAATGATCAAGGGTCTGGAGAACAAGCCCTATGAGGAGTGACTTAAAGAGCTGGGCATGTTTAGCCTGCAGAAGAGAAGGCTGAGAGAAGACATGATGGGGGGCATGTATAATTATGTGAGGGGAAGTCAGAGGGAGAAGTGAGGGAGGAGCAGGTTTGTTTTCTGCTTCCCTGGAGACTAGGATGCTAAACAATGGTTTCAGAGCACAGGAAAGAAGATTCCACCTGAACATGAGGAAGAACTTCCTAACTGTGAGAGCTGTTCAGCAGTCGAACACTCTGCCCCAGAGTGTGGTGGAGGCTCCTTATTTGGGGGCTTTTAAATGATGGTTGGAGGGGCATCTGTTGGGGGTGCTTTGAATGTGATTTTCCTGCTTCTTTGCAGAGGATTGGACTGGTTGGCCTATGAGGTCTCTTCTAACTTTATGATTCTATGAAATATGATAAGATGCCGTATCTCAAAAAAGTAATCCTTTGGATTAGTAATAGGCAGTGTGGCCAACCAAATGATGATGAACTGCAAGTTCGATCTGTCCTAGCCAAGATATTCAGTAATAAGTGGCAATAGGAGTTGGAGTTAAACACCATTTGGAAGGACATATGGTCGTCTCCCCCTAATCTAGATAATCCGGTCTATTTTAATTGACAGCTGTACCCCAGAGTCTTAGTTGGGGAGAGACCCTTGACATCATTGGCTTGATCTTTTTAACTGAAGCTACCAGGATAGAAGGAGGTTGAACTCAGTGTCCCTTGTAGTCCATTCCAACCCTATGATTCTGTGAACCTTTTTCAATGACAGTACATTCTCTGCTATTGAACTAAGAATCCTCCGTGTATCCCCACCCCCCACCATCAGAACAATCCTTTGGTGAATTAAGCAATGGGACTTGAGCCTCAATAAATTTTATGGCTGTTCAAAGTTTTGAATTCAAGATGGTATAGGTTTTAAGTCCCAGGGCCCCTGTTGCTACCTCATGCGGGTCTGTAAGCCCTGATTTGCTGCCCTAAACAAGTGCCAAATTCCAGTTCTTGGCCACTTTGAAAATCTTGCACAATATGTTTTGTCAGTGTCTTGGGTCTCAAGATCCTGTTGGGCTCTAAACTCTGTGCTCACTATAATTCATGGCAAAGGAATTCACTACGGGCTGAAAATGTAATTGGATCATTCCAAGAAACGGCATTATAGCATAAATGGAGATTTTTCCAACTGTGTCCAGAGAACTCTGCTGTTTTTGAAAGCAAGGTGAGGGATATTGGGTTACTAAATTGGTAACTTTAGGCAGATTTCCCTGAAAGTGAATATCTCTACCACCATTGAGCCCTACAGCTTGATGGGAGTTGTTTTTTTGTTTTTTTTAAGGAAACACTTACTTGTTGACAGGCAAATATGCACAATGTCTGCCATAGTCCTTTCCAACACATATAGTTTCCCAGGCAGATTCATAGTGGATTCTCAGTTCACCAATTTTAGTAGTAATGTTGATGCTAGTACTTTAACTAGCCGGTAAAACATCTTATCTTTTGTGAAGGTGAAATCCGAGAGCAGAATGGCGAGAGTCTTGTTCACGCTGCTGTTGTAGCAGAAGGAGCTGCTACAGGAAGTGCCGAGGCAAACGCATTCAGTGTCCTTCAACATATTCTTGGGGCAGGGCCTCTTGTTAAGAGAGGAAGCAGAGTTACCAGTAAGCTTACCCAGGCCATTGCAAAGGCATCTTCCTCACCGTTTGATGTAAGTACTTGGGCTTGTTTTTATTATTTTACCAAGGCAAAGAGAGAGCAGAGAGAAATAATACGCCATGAATATTTTTGGAAGGATTATGTGTATGGTTTTTGTACAAAACACACACCGAAAATAGCATTTCTTGCACAGATCCCTTTCTAATGAATGGGAATTGCATCTGCTATAGGTTCTCAGTGGATTGTGACATTGGGTTCTGTCCATGTTGTCACATTTAAATATTTGATCCTTATACAAAGATCAGTTAGTAGACATTCTAAAAATATATACATGTATCTTGACAAAATGGCTTATATGTATTTTATTCTATATGTATTTTAATTCTATTGTTGATGTATGATGTTTTAGATTGTCCTCTTAGCATTGAATCCTTGCTGTCTGAGTCCCTCTACGGAGGTAGAGAAGATCGGGATATAAACGTTTTAAATAAATAAATAAATGTAATAAAAGTGAAAATATGTATATGTGTATGTAGCTGGGGTGTCCACTTACACAGAAAAGCTCCTGCCTCCACAAACAGCTATATCTGCCCTACTCAAAAGACACCAACAGCCCTTCCTGTAATGACATTGCAACCCCACCCACTGCCTCTCCCTTAACCCTTTCCTATTCCTTTCTATGGCACACAGCAGACAGAAGAATTAATCAGTAACTGAACATACTAGAGAGAGAGGTTTAGGGAGAATTCACCATGATTTATAGAAGTTGTTGGTATTATGAACACATGCACTGATGAATCTGGACCAAACTTGGCACACAGATCTGATATGCTAAAATTTTATTACAGGAGTTTGGGGGGAACTTCATTTCACCCACAACCAGGGAAACTGACCTCCACTGATGATGGACCTGGGCCAAACTTGGCACACAGGACCTCCATGACTAACTCAACCTACTGGAGGTGTTTGAGAGGACTGACTCACCTTAGTGGGAGTTGTAGTTTACCCTACAGCCAGAGAGCACACTGAACCCCACCGATGATGCATCTGGAGCAAACTTGCCCAATGTAACAAACTTTAAGTACTGATGGAGTTTCAATTTAAAATTGACTTTTTCAAATAACCCAGGCAACTCCAAGTAACCGAGCTAGTATTTTAATAATAACCAGTTACTGTAAATGCAGGAAGCACATGCAGTCTCGAAAGAGGTGTTTCCCTTTCCTTCATTCAGGTAGGAATGCCGCTTCTCTGCTGAACTCAGTCATAAGTCCAAAACTATTATTTAGTTCAGATGTATTTCTAGAGTAATGCAAATAAATTATTATACAGTTAGAAATGTAGTTATTGGCTATAGGTCCTTAACCAAAGAAAGGGAAAGGGAAAAAATCTGGTCTGTATCAATTCCAGCAGCTTTAAGTGCCAAAATTACTTATTTTGCAGGCAGCAGCATTTAATGTGAATTATGCCGATTCTGGACTCTTTGGGATTTATACCATTTCTCAGGCTTCTGCTGCTGGAGAGGTATGTCATTGTTTGGTCAAGTTACCTAGAAATATTTTCAACCTGCAAGTTTTGATAAGAATAAATTTCCTCTACTTTATAGAGTTTAATAAATAAATGATGTGTTTCTGGCACTACAGTGTTCTGCTTCCAGGAAGGATATCCTAAAAATAACAGTGATGAACTTTTACTTAGCATAGAGAGAGAGAGATGCACTTCTGTCGGAAATCTCATAGGAAACTTGGGTGATTTTAGCTGTAGGAACAAGTAGATCTCATTGGGAGGGAATTATATATTGTTAATTGAGTGCATGTTTGGCATACTGAAGCTTTCACGTTAAGTCCCTAGTATCTCCTTCCAATCTACAAAATTCACACAAGAAGCATTTTAATACATTATAGTATCTTTTGTATATAGCAAAATGTGTGTTTGGCACCTGGGAGTGGACAGGACAATTTGAACTGCTGCAGACAGACGTAATTTTTATTTATTTGTATTTTGGAACCAAGGTAATCAAAGCTGCAGTAGGCCAGGCGAAGGCTATTTCCCAGGGTGGACTGACTGATGCAGAAGTCACAAGAGCCAAGTAAGTTGTCTTCCCAAAGCTATTCTTGTGGTGGAAATGTGCTCAAAAATCCAGACATGTTGAATGAATTATAATTGTCCCATTTCTGGCAAACCTTTTAATTTTTCATAAAATCAGGCTACATTTCCTGATGCATGAAAGAAAAAGGATATAATTTCTTATCTTGCAATTTGTGGCCATCTGTTGAATAGAAACAAAATTAGTTTGGTGATTAGGAACACCTCCCTTCTCACTATGTTCTGAGAGATGTGGGGAAACCACCAAAGCCAAAAGGCATCCTCCTTTCTGCTTTGCTTGCCATGAAAATTCTGACTGAGTGGCTCAAAACCATAATAGCCTCTTACTATATTCCTATCAGGAGTAGTTGTTTGCATACAGAGATGATTTTTCATTATATGTAGTTAGCCTTGGATTGGCTGCTTCTTCCAATCTGCAATTCTGATTTTTTTTAAAATCAGTGGTATTCCCTATTAATCACCAGCTGCAGTAAGTCTTGCCAACCAAAAGGTTGACTTTCGAAGGCCAGGTCAGGATGAACTCCTGACCTTCAGCCCAGCTCCATTTTAGCGGGAAGCATTAGCATTGAACGGTTGTGTTGTTAAAGTGTGAAGTTTGGAAGCCTGCACAAACGGTCGGTCAATGCGACTTAAGCAATGCGCAGTCATTGAATTCTTGACAGCAGAAGGTGTCACCCCAAAGGAGATTCATCAGAGAATGCAAGCTGTTTATGGTGATTTTGTTGATGTGAGTACTGTGCGTCATTGGGCGAGTAAGTTTAAAGATGTTGAGGTGGGAACATACGACTTGCGTGACTTGTGTGACAAACAACCACCAAGTTTCACAAGCAAAAGGTTGACAGATTGATTCAGGATGATCGTCGTATCAGATTTAGCACCATCTAACTTCCATCTGTTCCCAATAATGAAAGAAGATCTGCGGGGACATCATTATGCTTCTGATGAAGACGTTGAGAGAACTGTGAGGCACTGGTTGTGTCGACTTCTTCTGTGACAGTTTCAAAAAACTTGTTCATTGTTGGCAGAAATGTATCCAATTGTCTGGTGATTATGTGGAAAAGTGAATAGTGGTAGTTAAAGAGCACATTCTAAAGATTATTTCTGCATTTGATTTATTAAAATATTCCCATCCAAACCCAAGTAACGAAGGTGGAGGCATTACTTTTCATTCAACCCTCGTATGTTGTCTGTCTTGTCATTGTATAATTGTCATTTAATGTTTGCTGTATATGTGTTCTGTGATCCGCCTTGAGTCCCCTTCGGGGTGAGAAGGGTGGAATATAAATACTGCAAAAAAAAAGGTAAATATTTCTGCAGAAAATGCTAGATATGTTAGATACAGCATATTATATCCTTTCAGAAAGAGCTTAGAAATGTCCATGATACTTATAAAGGAGGAGATATTGCTGAACTCACCTTTGTTTTTCAAAAATCTTTGACAGAAACCAGCTGAAGGCCGCTTTCTTGATGTCTGTTGAGTCTTCAGAAGGTTTGCTTGATGAAATTGGCTCCCAGGCCCTCGCCTCTGGGACGTATGCCTCGCCAGCCTCTGTCGTTGAGAAGATAGACTCTGTGACCACCGCCGACATTGTGAATGTAAGCCACGCGCCAGTAACTAATGTTATAACATTATCAGCGACTGTACTGAATAGAATTCCATCTATGAATTTAAAAAATGGAGAAGTGGGAGTCGTTCAATGCTATTAAAAAAATAAGTGATCGACTACTTTGTGTCATCAAAGTGTTGGAGCTTTGCTTCTCAGGCTTCTAATTTCAGAAGCAATACTTGTTGTGCCCAGAGTTTTCTGTGTAGTGGCTCCTAGACTGTGAAGTCCTCTACTCAAATTTATTTGACAAGTGCATATGCTGTTAATTTGGGGGCATTAAGTGAAAGTATTTGCCCACGTTTTGGGTGCTCACTGTCTTCGAACAGTGGGTTTGCTTCTCATTTTTATAATTGTTCCCTTGGAGGCCGAGATCTAGTAGAATGATGAGAAGATGAATTGATTTTATGCCCCAAAATCATCCTGTCTAGAAACAACACAATTCATTGAATGTTTAGGAACAGAGATATTTTTGAAATGCATTTCTTGCACTTCCTTGAATGTTAACATTTCCTCATGTGCAATTTTTCTGCTTAATTTTCAGGCTGCAAAGAAATTTGCTAGTGGAAAGAAGTCAATGGCAGTCAGCGGGGACTTGGCACATACTCCTTTTGTTGATGAGTTGTAAGAATTAAATCAGGGGAACAACTTCAAAACAAACTCGGTTCTAAGGCAGTGGCATTGACACCTAGGATCATCTTGCATTATTATTATTTATAAGTTCCTAGTGCTTTGGGTCTATCAGTGTGCACAGATGGAATAAAGTTCAGAACTCATGATCTTACAGGATTCTTAGCAGCTCTGTGTCTTCTGTACTCATTGTGGTCTGTTGTAATTATGTAGCCCTCAGGTCGATTCCAGCTTAAGGCAAACCTTACTCGGAGATCTGCCATTGCTTTTCTCTGAGGCTCAGAGAATGTGACTTGTCCAGGGCCTCCCATTGGATTTCTATGCCTTAGAGCAGGGATTGAAACCCTGCTCTCTCATTGTACTTGTTCAGTACTGAGACCACGATATCATAGTGGCTCTCTTTCCTTCCTTTATAGCGGTGGTTCTCAACCTGTGTGTCCCCATATGTTTTGGCCTTCAAGTCCCAGAAATCCTAACAGCTGGTCAACTGGCTGGGATTGCTGAGAGTTGTAGGCCAAAACACCTGGGGACCCACAGGTTGAGAACCACTGCTTTATAGCATATCTCAAAACTACAATATTTCTTCAATTCTAAGACACTTTATAAACATCTCTAAAAACGGGGTGTGTCTTTAAATCAAAGGTGTATCTCATATATTTTTATTGGTGGTGGTGGGACTGAAATTAGGGTGCGTCTTACAATCAGTGGTGTCTTACAATTGAAAAAATACAGTATTATTAATATTTACAAGCAATCTGTGCACATAGTGGAAAAATAGGATTCAGATTAATAATAATAATAATAATAATAATGCACTTTATTTATATTACGTTTTATCTCCCTGGAGATACTCAGAGTGGATTACAGTTTTATACATAGAAGGCGAACACTCAATGCCTTTTACACAGTAAACAACGGCATACAATACACAGACAGAGGAAAAGGCCTTCCATTTTACCATGTCAAGGAGCCTGTTATCCATAGACTTCTCCAATTGTGTTGGTGGCATGTCTGCATGGGGCGCCCTTTTCCTTCCCCACCAAGGTGGTACCTATTGATCTACTCATATTACATGATTTTGAACTGTTAGGTTGGCAGAAGCTAGGGCTGATAGCCGGGAGCTCACCCCGATTCGCAGTCAAATGGATGGTTGCATTTTCCTGTATTGTATATCTGTTTAAGATCATTTTGGTGGCCTTTTTGCAAATTCTTGCAGCATCTTCTGTAAGTCAGCTGGGTGGCACTGTGTGGACAGGACCAGGGATGGGCCTCTAATCTGTGAATCACATAGATCCTTATTTGGATTATCTCTCCTGGTTTTTAGATTACCACTTTACAGTTTCTTGGGGGTGGTGTGCATGTGTGTGTCTCTTTTCTTAATGGCATTGTTTTCCTATGAATTGATTTGAATTCAGTTGTGATTAATTTGCACTATATTGTAGAATCTGTTAGGATGGAAATGTGAAAGATATACATGTTTCAGAATTCTCATTAATTCTATCCATGTATCTCCTTAAACGTAAATGAGGGATTTTCCCTCATCCCAGGTAAAGTTTGGAATCATGAATGGTCTTCAACCCCAAACTTGTGGAGCTTCGTAAAATGTTTAAAAGTGTTAGGCTTTTTTAGGGATTTTTTAAGGGTGTGTTTTGAAAGATGAGATAAAGATAATTTAAAAATATAGAAGACAAGGAGCAGCTTTGTCTAACTGGGGAAACTCCAGCCATCAGGATTTTCAGGTGCAGTTTGACAACCATATGCTAAACAAAAGAGGCCAAGCAGTCTAGCATACACATACATTTTAGAGAAAATAAGGGGTTGTGGTTAGAAGTTTAGAACAACTCCCTTATCTTTCCTCATGGATAACCTCAACATATGTGTGCTTGCAAGTAATATTGGGTTTTTTTTTTAAAAAAAAGTGTATTCATTTTAGTACATTAGAATTATCTTGAGGTTCATGCTATTACTTCTAAAAGTGGAAAACAACGGCATGCTAGTCTTGCAGATCTAGTTTGAAGTTTGTCTAATAGACATTTAAAAACACGATGTCTGCAAGAGTGTTGTTAAGATTATCTATATTAAAAAGATGCCCCTTGTTTCAAAAACCAGGTTTTCAGATCATCAACTGGATGAATCTTATTATTAGTTGCAGGATGGCAAGTGTGAGAAAGAATCCTGCTAGAGAGACCCAGTTCCTGGAAGTGTGAAACTATTGCCTGTTTATTTATATTCATAAGCAAACTTATCAAGCCAAAATGCATCAGAAACAGAAGATGAAGACATTGATGACGCATCAGTGGGATGTTGTTTCATAATCCAGTATGGTGAGGAAGAGATTAAATATGAACTTGAAGTCTCCATATCACTTTCCTCTTTAGAATCTGAATGGATCATGATGTCACAACCAATGTCTGAACCCACAGTAAATGTATAGGTTTTCCTCTCAACGATGTGCCAGTCTTTAGAGATCCATTTTGGTTGGTTAGATGGCTCAAAAGAAACGGACTGTACAGCCCTCACGTTAGGAAAAGTCTCTGAGAGCACACTTCTGCTGCTGACAGGAGCCCCTGTGACTCCAGTTCGAGTGCAGATGCCGTCCTCGTCGAAGCAAACTGTTTGGGTCCCGCCAGCCACTTTGTCCTCTTTGTTGCCACCACTGCAAGGAAGGTGGTCAGTAACAATCTCATCAGAGCCTTCACTGCTTGTCCACGCTTCTTCGCTGGCACAGCTTGAGGTCCTAAAATTTACAATGCAATTAGTTTTACGAAGTATTTGTTTCCCAAAAGACAAGTACAGGCAGTCCACGAGTTACAAACATCCAACTTACATACAACTCATTGTTTAGAATGGGGGTGAGGCAACTGAATTACTGTGTTGCAAAATGATGCATGCCTAAAAGGTGTGTCACCAACATAAAGCTCTGTTGTAGTATGTTGCAAAACTAGTGTTGCCTTCTTTTAGCTATTAATTTTGGACCAATGTTTTATGTATTTGGTTGATATAAAAGAAAACAGCAATGTGGAATCCCAACTTTTTTTTTCAGTTCAGCAAAATATCTTAATTCTGAGAGTGCCTTGGACTGCAAGAAGATCCAACCAGTCCATACTTTAGGAAATAAAGCCCAACTGCTCACTGGAGGGAAGGATATTAGAGGCAAAGATGAAGTACTTTGGTCACATCACGAGAAGACAGGAAAGCTTAGAGAAGACAATGATCCTGGGGGAAATGGAAGGAAAAAAGGAAGAGGGGCCGACCAAGGGCAAGATGGATGGATGGCATCCTTGAAGTGACTGGCTTGACTCTGAAGAAGCTGGGTGTGGTGACGGCCGACAGGGAGCTCTGGCGTAGGCTGGTCCATGAAGTCACGAAGAGTCGGAAGCGACTGAACGAATAAACAACAACAATCTTACTTCTCAAGGCTGCCCCATTAGTATGAGTCCATTTATTCTCCATCAGAGTTGTTGCATAGGCAGAACATTATGAAAGCCAAGTGATTGTGTTTTGCCAGGCATGGCAACACCCAATGTGACTGATGTAAAATAAATGGTTGAATTATATTTGCAGATGACTTGGCTTAGGGGTAACAGTTCCATGTCAATGGCGGAGTTTTTGCTCCCAATAATAATAATGATGATGATGTTAATGCGGCTCAAGTCGGGAGACATCATTAAAAAAAATGATAAAACACTATTAATAGACATACAATAAGACATAAGGAGTTAAAATGCAAGTTAAAATCCACTAATGTAATGCAGATTAAAATTCACAAAATTGACCAGGTTATTGATATGATAAGATACAATTCTACTCTGAAACACTAGAGAGCCATAGAACAGACATACAGATACCCATGAGCTGGGGAAATGATCTTCCTGTGTTCCTGTTTGGTGATAATGTCCCGTTTGGTGATTATGTCCTTATTAAAAAAGCTGAGTTCAGTCTAGGTATTTTACTAGGGGTTTTGGCCTGCATAAATAGGAGTATAGCGTCTAGATCCAGGGAAGTCATGCACCCCTCTATTCTGCCTTGGCCAGACCACACCTGGAATCACACTGTGTTGGAATCACACTGTGTCCAATTCTGGGCATCACAATTGAAGGGAGGTGTTGACAAGCTGAAACATGTCCAGAGGAGGGCAACTCAAATGATATAGGGTCTGGAGATCAAGCCCTTGAGGAGCAGCTTAAAGAGCTGGGCATGTTTAGCCTGCAGAAGAGAAGGCTGAGAGGAGACATGATGAGGGCCATGAATCAAGATATGAGGGGAAGTTATAGGAAGGAGGGAATGAAGCTTGTTTCCTACTGCCCTGGAGACTATGATGTGAAAGAATGGCTTCAAACTACAAGAAAGGAGATTCCACCTGAACATAAGGAAGAAATTCCTAATTTGTGAGAACTGTTCAGCAGTGGAACTCTCTGGCCTGGAGTGTGGTGGAAGCTACTTCTTTGAAGCCTTTTAAGCAGAGGCTAGATGGCCATCTGTTGGGGGTGCTTCTTGGCAGGGGGTTGGACTGGATGGCCCACGAGGTCTCTTCCCGCGCTATGATTCTAACTTCTTCCCACTTTTGAAGAATACAGCTGCTGGTTTTGTCCGCCAGCCGAGCTTTCCATTACTTGTTTTCTCCATTCCTTATGTAACTTAACAATACAATTCTTTGGAGATGGAGAAAAGAAAACATCTGTTTTATGTAAGAAATGTCCACATTAATCACTAGGATAGGAAAGCCTGTTAAACACAAATTAATTCCACAGAGTGTTTACAGAAAGCCAGTGCAATGCTACTGCAAGTTTTGGAAACAATGCTGTGTGGATCTTGACACCTCCTTAAAATGTAGTTTAAACCAAGCAGAGGTTGTCATGAAGAGAAGTGCTCCTTGCCAAAACTCACCCAATTATTGATCTTCGCTGGAGGTCCCCAACGTATCTTCCCTCCTACAGTTATCAGGATGATTCTGTAGATTTCATGAAACCTACATAGAGCTGACCACAAAGCAGAGAATATCTAGCCTGGGTTCGTGTGAGTTTTCTGGGCTGTATGGCCATGTTCCAGAAGCATTCTCTCCTGACGTTTTGCCTGCATCTATGGCTCAGAGGTTGTGAGGTCTGTTGGAAACTAGGAAAATGGAGTTTATATATCCATGGAATAATGTCCAGGATGGGAGAAAGAACTCTTGTATGTTTGAAGTAGATGTGAATGTTTCAATTGGCCACCTTCTTACTTCCTTTGTTGGGAGGTGATTAGCTGGCCCTGATTGTTTCTTGTCTCGAATTCCCATGTCAGACTACACAGACAACCCATTGAAATCCACAAGCATGTGGACAATTATAACAAAGAAAGAATCTATGAAATGAATAAAATCTGGCTACCAATATTTTTAAAAAACTCTAAAATTGGACAATAAATAAAGAACAACACTCAAAAAACAGGAATTCCAGACAAGAAACAATCAGAGACAACTAATCAACTCCCAACAAAGGATTCCCCCAAGCAGTAAAGAAGACAGATCTTGAAACTGCAAGGCCATTAAATGCTAATCAAGATTGCCAATTGAAACATTCACACCTACCTTGAACAGACCAGCGTTCTTTCTTCCACCCTGGACATTATTCAGCAGAGATATAATCCCCACTTGCCCAGTTTCCGACAGATCTCACTACCTCTGAGGATGCCTGCCATAGATGCAGATGAAACGTCAGGAGAGAATGCTTCTGGAACATGGCCACACAGCCCTGGAAAAATCACAGCAACTCAGTGATTCTGGCCATGAAAGCCTTTGACAAAACAATATCAAGCCACATTATCTTTAGTATAAAACCATTGCTGAATGGTTTATCTTCTACTTTTCAGTGGGGAAATAGTGCCTTCAATATAGGCGAGATGTCTTACATTGAGTAATGCAGTGATCCATATATGGAACATGCCAGGATGAGAATTACATAAGCTGCATGCAACCCTCATTTCTCCCCAAAATTAGATTGCCAAACAAAGATGGAAGATTAAAGAAGGGATGTAAATTTTCTGCAAAACAAGCACATACCTCCTGACAACTTATTTAAGCCCTTAACCCAATTCTGTTCAAAATCAGCATTGACCTAATGCAAGTAAAGTAGATATTTATTTTATTTATCGTGTCAGGAGCAACCAGTAAAGTAGTGATGAAGAAAGATAACCCTCCCCCTCTAAACCAGGGGTCTCATGGCCCACAGGCCCTAAACTGTAGACTTAGGGTCGCACACAAAAACAACAATCCTAATTAACTTGACTATCTTATCAGCCAAAAGCAGGCCCACACTTCCCATTGAAATACTGATAAGTTTGTGTTGGTTAAAATTGTTCTTCATTTTAAATATTATATTGTTCTTTCATGTTTTCAAACTATCGTCCAATGCTCCAACAGTCTGAGGGACCCTGAACCAGCCCACAGCTTTAAAATTTTGAGGACCCTGCTCTAAAGTTGCTTAGTTGTGATCTTTATTGACCGGTTGTGTCCCTGCAGAGTTTCAGAGGCGGCTTTTCCTAACACTCCCCAAAGGCCTAGAGACTGTCGTACTCCAAAGCAGAACCACTTCTGACTTTAAACACCACACCAGCTGGGTAAAATCAGTAAGCAGTTTATTTAGGAATATATGTAGTCAAAGCAGTAAAAAGTAATCCACAATAAAAAGTAATCCAATTGATACAAAGGAAGACAGGAACAAAGAGTCCAAGGAAACCCATGAAAGTAGGCATTTGAATCCATAAACAATACTGAAGCATATCCCATAGGCAAAACAAGAGCTAGGCAGACCTTGGTGCATGAATCTTGGCATTATTCTGATATTGCCTCAACTGAAGCAATCATCTCTCACAAATCATTTATAAACCCTTTCCTAACTCCAAAACTGATAGGAATTGATTCTTTCTTAGTTTTGGTTTACTATCTATCTTCTGTTGAAGCTGAGCTAAGCGTCTTAATTGATGTACAGACTGCTTCTGTTTACTAAAACTTCATTTCCTGTTCAAGGTCTTACTCCCATCATGAAGTCCTGCAACTGCTACCTCAAAATCAACTTCATTCTCAGATAACTGACCAGAGAACTATGGCAAAAGGCCTTTCTCAAGCTTGGGACCTTGAGAATCCTCTTGCAGCAACTCAAGCCTCTCTGGCCTCTCTTTTAAACTCCATTCATATATATTGTATGGATATATATCTTGTAAGCCGCTCTGAGTCCCCTTTGGGGTGAGAAGGGCGGCATATAAATGCCATAAATAAACAATTTCAGGCCCAAACGACCCCTCACCCCCAAAACCACTAGATCCTGGCCCAGGAACTGGATCAACATCCCTATTCCCTTCATGAACATCAGCATGAACATCATCCCCATCCTCATCATGAATATCAACATGAACATCAGACATTATCACAGGCTGATATACAACAGAGGCAAAGCCTTCTACCACTCAGCTCTGAGTCCTAGTTCAGATCCACCCTTCAAGGAACTATATGACCACGGGATTTTTGGGCTGTTATCTTCAAAGGTGCCCCCATGTGCTGCTCCAAGCCTTCCCCAGAATTCCACTCAGGAATGTGCAAATCCTTACTCTTCTATCGCGGGTCCCCTTCTTTCAGGAATGTTGTCGATAGCAGCTTCCCATCTCTTGGGCAGCTTCATAAAATCTCTGTAAACCTGGATCTGCAGAACGGTCCCAATGGGAGTGGTGTGCAAAAGTTGCCTGAGTTCTCGCAGTGTCCATCCTAAAACATTTGCGTGTCCGATCTTCAGAAGTGTATCCCCTGGTAAGAGCAGCAAAGAAGGTCTAATGACATACCAATCACAACATCAGTTTGGGATTACAAACACTATGCTGAAAACTAAAGACGAATGCTACATTTTTGGATGTGAATGCTGAACAACTATTCCTTTATCAAAAAGATCATTTGTTCATAATTCTAGAGGATCACTTGCGATTTTATCACAGGATTCTACAGTTTGGAGACAGTCTTTGAATAAATGAGAGGCCTCCCATTCAAAGCCATGATGGGAAAGAGTGCTTCCCCAATGTTTGGAAGCATACATTTCCCATCCCATCTCTGAAAATTACAAAGAAGCATTCTTTTCACTCAAATACATGTATGTTCCTAATAATGAAATAGAGCAATTTAAGGCACTGAGGTCTAGGCTGCAGATAGTGAAACTTGAAGCACGGATACCAAGTTCTGATAAGTGGATACCAGCACCGGCAGCAGGGTGCTTATGGAGCTGTGCGCTTGGCGAGATGAAGAAACTATCCTAATGTTCCCAAATTAAGACATTTCTCCAAGTTGAAGAAAAACTCACCGAGGTATTTTATTACAGTCAGCTGAAGTGGATGCCAGTTTGCGGTTATCCGCCAAAGAAAGCTGAGAGGCCATAACATTGAAAAATAGACATTTAAATACAGTGAAACCCTTTGAAATTCCCACTCCTGCCCCAGCTTTGCCATAATTGACTGAGCTTCGTCGACATCATGATCAGCTGGATGGGATTCCCTGATGAGATGGGACTGCAGCGCTCGCCAAACAGAGAGCGTTTACCACTTCCAATGCAGATTCCCGCTCTCCAATGGCTAATGGGGGGCAGGCTGGTCTGGGAGACAAAGGATTGCAAAGTACTGTTGAGTGAATCACCTTTATCCCAACAAGGGACAGAACAAAGAGGGGCTATCAAGTCCCATGCATTTTACTGTAAAAATAATTACAATATGAGTCCCCAGCGAATGGGTTCAGCACCTCTGGCACTGCTGTCCATGGAGTGCAAAAGCATAATATTGTCCATGTTGAAGTCCTATCACCATAAGTAGGAGAAATGTCATTGTGGAACAACAGGACATAACCTCCCAGCAAACAGATAGTCATGCCAAGTGGTGAATGGCGTTGTAATGTCCAGGTGACTGAGACAAAGGACAGGTGGCCCTGCGAATGGATCCTGTTGTCCTCTGCACAGTCATAGTTTATAGGGCCAGTAGAGATGGACTGGCCCCAAGAGTGATGGGTGATTGAGTCCTATATATGTAGATGATGGCCAGGAAGACAACTCCTGAGTCATGAGGTGCTGACGAAAAGTCACCAAAAGGTCTTGACTGGTGGCATACTTCTGCAAAGGGATTTTATATTAAGACATAAAATGTAACATTACATACACACACAAGAGTCTATGGATACCAAAGGGGGACCCAGTGTACAGAGGCCTGGGCATCCATGGAGCAGGGGAACACATATACAAGGAGACCCATGGATACCAAGGGGGACCCAACGAATGGAGGCCAGGGCACCCATGGGGGGTTGGAACTGACACAGGGTTTATTGACGTATATGTGAGATTAATATAGGGGAAAATGGGAAGGAGAGCCTTGCTCTGAGAGCCGTGAGGACCATGTGGCCCATGTGGCCATCGGGGCCGGCTGCGGAAGGCGAAAGAGGGAGGAAAAGACTCAAAAGGCAGAAAGAGATACAATGAAGCAGATACAGCAGATAACACAAGGTGCACATTTATTTAGGGGTTAGGAAACAATATAACTAATCAAATGGGGAAAGATAGTTTCAAAAGGCATCCTCAGCGCTGGTAGCTATTGCTGGGCTGCTCCATGCTTCCGGACGTACACAAAATAGGAGTTTGCCAAATAAAAGGTTCCTCGCTTTCCATGGCCCGTCCCCACCGCAGCTCTTGCAAGATAATTTAATACAATTTGCCCTAAGTGTGGGGTCCACAAGAATAATATACATTTAAAATATGTGTAGTAAAGGTCTGAAGAATAAAATTGAAATGAAGTGAAGAAGAAAAGAGATGGTGATGTGTTGCTATTTCTCTATCAGCTATTTCTAGTATTTCTCCAGTTCATCAACTGATAGAGGCCGCAGGCAATGAACCATTCAGTCAGTTGGAGTGAAATCACATTTTGCTTTCAGTTAAAGTTGCCAGGGATAGGCATAAGGGAAACAGGAAACAAAAGGCAGACAATGGCCTCCCATGATTTATAGTTAATCTGAAAAGAGCCCACAGCATTTCCCTGTGGTTTCCTTCCTTACCTGACTGCAGTTTTCCATCTCTTTCTGCTGTGCTTTTCTCTACTAGACTTGCGATCTGGATGTAGGGTCCATTTTGGATGAGTATTAAGCCTAAGCCATCCTCTTCCATTTGTATATTTGTCTTAACTGTTGTGCTTAAAGTATGTTCAGATTGGTTCATATTTGAATCTTCCTCTGAGTCTAAACAAAACAGAGGCAAAGTCTTTGCAGTCTAAAATAAGTTAAGTTTCTATTCAGACCAGTAACCCACGAAGCCCATCATGCCTCATTCTGCAATATAAAACTTCTCTGGATTAGTTGCAAGGGAAATACAGTAGAGTCTTGCTTATCCAACCTTCACTCATCCAACGTTCTGTATTATCCAACACAGTCTGCCTCCCGGCCGTATCCACAGCTGTTTCAATACATTGCAATGTTTTGGTGCTACATTCGTAAATACAGAAATTACTACATAACATTACTGTGTATTGTACTGCTTTTTCAGTTGATTTGTTATAAAACATGTTTTGGTGTAAAATCATAACGTGATTTGAGGTTTAATAGGCTTATCCTTAATCCCTCCTTATTATCCAATATTTTTGCTTATCCAATGTTCTGCCGGCACGTTTATGTTGGATAAGTGGAACTCTACTGTAATTGCAAGTACATTTTCAAATATATAACATTTATATTTTTCCTTCTCTTAAAAAGTTCTGGCTTCTTTTTCAACTGTTATCAAGCCATGGTAACTCCCCCATCCCCAAATGATTTATAGTTCACTAAGGGTATGTGTGTGTGTGTGTATACACACACATGTATATATATCCTATATATATATGTGTGTATATATATATATATATATATATATATATACACACACACACATATATATAGGACATGGCTAGACTTAATGTCAGGGGAAACCTTTACCTATATATATATATATATATATATACACACACACACACACACACACACACATATATATATATAGGTAAAGGTTTCCCCTAACATTAAGTCTAGCCATGTCCTGTGTCTGACTCTAGAGGGTGGTGCTCATCTCCATTTCTAAGCCAAAGAGCTAGCATTGTCAGTAGACACCTCCAAGGTCATGTAGCCAGCATAACCGCATGGAGCACCAATATCTGGGACTAACAGCAGGAGCTCACCCCACTCCCCAGATGTGAACCGTTGACCTTTATGTCAGCAGGTTCAGTAGCTCAGTGGTTTAACCCGCTGCACCATATATATATATATATAT
Source organism: Anolis sagrei (assembly GCF_037176765.1). Taxonomy (NCBI): domain Eukaryota; kingdom Metazoa; phylum Chordata; class Lepidosauria; order Squamata; family Anolidae; genus Anolis; species Anolis sagrei. The sequence goes on along the minus strand of NC_090035.1, from coordinate 16,038,728 downwards.
ATAAAACCTTTCTTGGAGTTTGGAGTTGCACAAGTTCAAAGCTTTAGATTATTGGGAATTAACCCAACAGCAGCTATACCCCATGAATCATATCATAACTAGCCCTTTAATAAATTGTGTCAATTAAATTATTTTTGTGTAATCAAATGTGTATCAATTTGATTATTTTTGTTACAGTCACCCCTTAGTATCCCCATTCAGGTAATCCCCTGAGAATGGAAAAAAACAGCAAATCCCTCTGGCTATTTCCCAAGACAGGTAATCAGCAGATTCATTGTGTGTGTGCAAAGATACGTGATGTTTTTTGCCAGCCAGACAAGCTTGAGAGATGTATGCAATTCACCTGAAGCTAAGAGTCCACCACTCCTTTGCAGAAATAGGGGCTCGGAGTACGTGCATTTATTAACTTTTTTAATGACAGCCAGGACCTTGATTACCTAAGATCAGAAACTTTGTCCCTCAAGTTCTTAACTATGAATCATTTGTAAGCTGGATGTTTGTAACTCTGGGACTACCTGTATATATTTGGATGGAGTTACACTTTAAAAAATATACCTATTCCAACTTGCAGAGAAATTCAGCTTAAGAATAAACCTATAGAACCCATCTTGTTTGTAACTTGGGGACTACCTGTGCTAAATCTAACACCCATTCCAGGTGTGCTCTCCCCCTTTTCCTTATTTTCTCTTGCTGCCTGGCTTCTCCAAACATGACAGTATGTTAAGAGTGGTGGAACAGTACTCTCCATTCAAAGGCCAGGGAGTGGGGACTTGTAATATCTACACAATTGTAATGTGGAACTCCTTCCCATGCTAACATTGCAGATTGGTAGCACATACAAAATCCAATAACTGTTGCCAAATTTTATGGCATTGAAGAACCAATTCTCCTGCCACTCACCTAAATCCCATGCCCAGGAATCCTCAGAATCAGAGCTTATGGAGTCCTCATCTTCTGTAGAGAAAACAATAATAGGGTTATGTTTCAAAGTTCATTTTGCTTAACTGTAATCCAAGAACAACACAACCACTAGGCATGTAGCTCGGATGGAGTGTGACAGCGTGAGTGGCGCCACATATGTGTAGAACTTTAAAATGCAAAGGTTTAAACTGTATAACATGCCCAAACTTGCCTAGTTTGTAAATGTATAGTTGGATTGATTGGTTATTTATAGTTGTCAATCAATGTTGTTTGTACCAGTCGTAACCTCATGGAGTAGACCACGCTCGATCACCATGTTTGTACCAGTTATATTGCTTCCTCAGCTCAATTGCTTGGCTCCACCTCTTCCTGGAGGAGGGCAGAGCTTTTCCTTTTCCATTGTACCATCAATCTTTCTATCAGATAGACGTGAGAAAGAGACTTGGCTCTAAAGCCCTTGATTAAGTTACCTCTCATCACCAATTCTAAGGTTTTTACCCTTGTGACTCATACTTCATGTCCAGATCGCTCTGGACAACATTGAGGAGACTCAAGCGCCTTCAAACCAGTCCTTTGGCATCAAAAGGAAGACTCTGTGCCTTCAGCATAGGCCATTGGACTGGGGGTTGTGTTTGTTCCGACCTTCACAGCCATTGAAAAAAGAAGGAACAGGAAAAGCTTCACAGCTGCGAAATCTCCTTGGACCCAAGACAACCAGAGACTGTAATGTATATTTCCTTTACCTCCTTTGAAACTTCCAGCTTATTGCCTTAAAGGGATAACTCCTTGTGAACAATAAAACCTATTTTGAGTTATCTACAGTGTTTTGGTCCTTGGGAGTTCCAGTTTCCTAAAGGAGGGCAAGAAGCAATCCCATGGGGGAAAGATGTCACGTCTATGTCTCTTTCACTAAGAGTTATAGCCCCTCAGGCGGGACGGCATATGGAGGATGCTGGGAGGCAGCAGCAGATGTGGGATGAGAAAGCCATGTGCTAAAAGGCTTGCCCTTCATTATTTCAGCTACCCTGTGATCTTTAGATTGGGTGGAAGATGCCCTTCTACTGCTAATATAGAAAAAAGATCCAACTGTCAGTCTACCTGACATTGCGTTCCTCACCTTCAGAAGCAACATGTCTTGGGACAGGCTTGTCATAAACTTACATATTCCCTTATTATGGTGTTCTGAAAAACAAAGGACCTCATCCCACAAGGGGATGAAAGAAAGGAAAGAATAATATTTTTACTATAGTATGTGGTTCCATTCTATATTTAAGGAAAAGGAATAATATTTTCAAGAACATCACTCGCAGTGTATTTTTACTGCTTCTAGTGTAATCCTCTGCATTCTGATCTGTCATTCAAGCGAGAGTAGACCCTGCCCATTCCGTATTATTGTTGTTCGTCTTTTTTTAAAAAGTGAACTTTGCAATTGCGGAAGTCCAAAATCTAGGTCTAAAAAAGGGGGAGGATATATTGTCACAGCAAAGTTCAAAATTGCACTCTATCATACAGACGAGAATAGTCCCTGCCCATTCCGTATTGTTGTTGTTCTTTTTTAAAAAGGGAACTTTGCAATTGTGGAAGTCCGAAATCAAGGTCTAAAAAGGGGGAAGAAATATAGCCACAGCAAAGTTCAAAATTAAACAATCCCTGATGAATAAATAAATTAAAAAATAGCATTAAAGTTTCATAAAAGAGTATTGGCAAGAAAAGGAGCATCGAAGCTAATTTCGAGACTGGCCACAGGAATGCTTACTCTAAACATCACAAAAATGAACTAACACTGGTGAATCTAGCAGTTCCCATCTCACGTGTAGGTAAGTGCCTTTGGCCATTTCTGCACACAGTGGGAGTTCTGAAGATATGATTGCTCCCCAACTCCAGAATCCTCCATTTCCAAACATATCTGAAACTGTTTACAAACGGAGTCCCACAAGGCAACTGGAAGAAGTAGTTTTGCAGCATGTGATGGACGCTATGGGATTCCATCTGTAAACTGGTTTTAAAGTGTGTAGAAACAGGAGGATAGGGACCTGTGTCTGATGAAGTCCATAGTCGTTGAATTCAGTGTCATAACTACTGCCCTCGATAATGGCTTTTGAAAGAAGTCAACAATATTTGTTAAATCAAAAGGTTCTTCTTAGAGACAGGATCCAGATATTGCTTTAAAACACACCCCAGATTTTAAGCATGCCCAATGGGATGGTTGACTTCCTTTTCCTCCTCAATTAGAAAACTTTCATATTGTGTCTTATATTATATTATATTTACAGTATTTATATTCCGCCCTTCTCACCCTGCCGGGGACTCAGGGCGGATCACAATGCCCAATACATGGCAAACATTCAATGCCATAGACACACAACATCTATAGACAGACACACAGAGGCTATTTAACTTTCCAGCTTCGTGAGGGTATGCTTCGAGTTCCGGCCACCGGGGGAGCTATCACTTCACCATCCACTTGTGATACCGATGGAGTGCTTCCTAATTCTTTTGCATGCTGCTGGAGATTTTTTTTTATGGCGTCGTAAATTAATTAAATTAGCCTCCCCACATAAGTGGTACCTAAATTTCCTACTTGACAGATGCAACTGTCTTTCGAGCTGCAAAGGTCAACAGCAAGTTAGACAAATGGTTGGGAGCTTACTCTGACCCTGGCTGGCTTTGAACTCATGACCTTTCAGTCAGTAATGATTTTAATGTATCTAACTCCCAACCAACTGTGCCACAACCCGGTCCTACATTAGAAGACCATCTTCATTCCAAAAGCCATTTCCCCAACACTAGAAACTACAGCTGGAAAAACATGAGTCCCTAAAACCTCTTTGGGCATGTCAAATTCATCACACATGGATGCCAGCTAAGGTACCCATCAATTAAAATCCTAACATTAGTCAGCAAAGTCATGATTTATCAAAACACATATCCTAACATGAGAACATTTAACATTCCCATTCTAACCACAGGCTTGTAAAACAACGCAACAATGACCTGTCAACAAAATAGTGACATTAGTGGCAAAGAAAAGGCAGGAAAATGAGACTGAGAGTTTTATAAGTGATTCAAATTAATTCTAGTGTTATAGTTACCTGATGATACATATGACCATCTTCTAGCTGATGATCTCCTTCTGGCATAGGACACTCTTCTAGCAGATGATCTCCTTCTGACATAGGACACTCTTCTAGCAGATGATTTCCTTCTAACAGATGACTTCCTCCTCTCGTATGATCTTCCTCTGGATGAAGATCTCCTTCGGGATGAAGACCTCCTTCGGGACGTAGATCTCCTTCGAGATGAAGATCGCCTTCGAGACCAAGATCTCCTTCGGACAGATAGCCTTCGGGGAGATACAGTTTTTGGAACAGCTGACTCTCTCCTAAAATAAGACCTTCTGCGATCCATGATTACAAAGCCTCAAGAGACTCTGGCTAGCCAAACAAAATGGGGCAACACCTCTGGTATGCCTTATGAGAAGTGACTAACTAACCTACAGAATGACACTAACCTACAGAATCACATGAAAGGAAAACACCTAGTAGGCAAGGTGATATTGATACCTAGCAACCGTTTAGAATCCCCATTGAGTTCCAATAGTCTTGGCACCTCCAGTGATGAGTAAAGATCAGAACCTGGCCTCACAAATGTCCTCCATCTTTTAATGTCTTATGTATACTACCACAACTACAGGTATAGAACTGTGATTGAAATGGCCCATTCTGTTGGTGACCTTACAATTAAGCAAGGCAAAGAGCTATATAGGAAACTAAGTACATACTGAGATAAGGATGATGAGCTGTTGGGATAACAACCTATTGGGGATTATGGATGGTGACCTGTTCGATTCATAACCTATTGGGTAGCAGAGTTAAGAAGGTATTTGACTGTATTTACTTCAAGGAACTCTACATGCCACTGCAGCTTGAATGTGGCAGTTTTATTATACCCTGTAATTTGGGCAGAAGGTTCTAAAAATAAACTGGGTAGACAATCCGCATGTCACATGGCAATTAGTGTTCCGGGTGTGCAATTTCAAGATGCCCATTGGAAGGAAAGGGTGTTGCTACGGTCAGATATATTTTTAGAAGTGTTACAACTCTGTGGCTTTGGAGTTACTAGACCTGGCAGTCTAACATACCAATCATAGGTCAGCCATCCTACATCACTGGTAACAAGTGGATTCAGTTTAGGTTTCTCACAATTTGCACTTAGTTGAAGGAAATAAGTATATCTAGGAGATTAGCTTGAAAAGATTGATGGTAGAGTCTCGCTTATCCAACATAAACAGGTCGGCAGAGCGTTAGATTGCACCGGGACTGTGGCGCAGCTGTCTGAGTGTCAGCTGCATTAAGATCACTTCTGATCACAAGGTCATGAGTTCGAAGCCAGACTGGGTCAGAGTGAGCTTCCAACCAATTGTGTAGCTTGTTGTCGACCTTTGCAACCTGAAAGTCAGTTGCATCTGTCAAGTAGGAAAATTAGGTACCACCTATGTGTGGGGAGGCTAATTTAACAAAAAAATTACGAGGCCATAAAAAAGACTGCAGCAAAGCACTCCAGCAAAAGCATGCGGGGAATGCGGAAGTACTTCATCAGTGTCGGAGATGGACAATGAAAGCGACAGCTCCCCTGGCGGCCAGGAAAAGTTAAATAGCCTATGTCTGTTTGTCTATATCTGTTGTGTGTCATTGGCATTGAATGTTTGCCATATATGTGTACATTGTAATCTGCCCTGAGTCCCCTGCGGGGTGAGAAGGGCGGAATATAAATACTGTAAATAAATAAATAAGCGAAAATGTTGGATAATAAGTAGGGATTAAGGAAAATCCTATTAAATGTCAAATTACATTATGGTTTTAGAAATTAAGCACCAAAACATCATGTTTTACAACAAATCAACAGTAAAAGCAGTTCAATACATGGTAACATTATGTAGTAATTACCATATTTTTGAATTTAGCACCAAAACATTGCAATGTAATGAAACAGCTGTGGATTCGGGCGGGAGGCAGACTGCGTTGGATAATACAGAACGTTGGATGAGCGAAGGTTGGATAAGCGAGGCTCTACTGCACTTCTTCTCTTTGGACTCTGGACTTTGGACTCCGACTTTAACAGGCTTGTTTTATCAATTGTTTAATTACAGTTTTTAATATTTTTAATGTATGGTTTTCTGTTTTTATGATGTCGGCATCTTATGGTGCTTTTGTGAGGCCGCCCTGAGTCCCCCCTCAGGGGTGAGGAAGGAGGGTTAAAAATATAGGAAATAAATAAAAGAATGAATTATCTAGTTATTTTTTCTGTGACTCAGCCTCTTATGTGCTATGTGTCTATGTGTGACTGTTATGCCTCTGAGTTCCATGTCAACTTATTGACCTCATGAATTTCATAGGGTTTTCTATGAACTACTCAGAGGTGGTTTTGCCAGTTCCTTCCTCTGAAATATAATCTACTCACCTGCTATTCATTAGTGGACACCCATTCAAGTACAAACAGTGCTTAACTTCCACTGTCTATATGTGACATATTTATTCATGGCCCTCATCATGTCTCCTCTCAGCCTTCTCTTCTGCAGGCTAAACATGCCCAGCTCTCTATGAGGAGCGGCTTAAAGAGCTGGGCATGTTTAGCCTGCAGAAGAGAAGGCTGAGAAGAGACATGATTAGGGCCATGTATAAATATGTGAGGGAGGAGGGAGCAGGCTGGTTTTCTGCTGCCCTGGAGACTAGGATGCAATGGAACAATTGCTTCAAACTATAGGAAAGGAGATTCCATCTGAACATGAGGAAGAATTTCCTGACTGTGAGAGATGTTCAGCAGTGGAACTCTTTCTCTGCCCCAGAGTGTAGTGTAGGCTCCTTCTTTGGGGGCTTTTAAGCAAAGGCTGGATGGTCATCTGTCGGAGGTGCTTTGAATGTGATTTTCCTGCTTCTTGGCAGAATGGGGTTGGATTGGATGGCCCACAAGGTCTCTTCCAGCTCTAAGATTCTATGTTTCTATAATTGATATTGTAGCCCAAAATCCAAGCTCCGATTGATTCCAATAAAGACACACAGAGTTTTGAAGGCAGTCAGAGATTGCTTTATTTTTCCAAGGGAGGATGTCAGAGGAATTCTCGCAGATCTGACATGCCCCACCTTTACAGACACTGGCATTTTTAGAAATTTGAAAGTAGACAATGTTGTGATTGGTACAAATTGTGATCCGCAGTCTTTGGTGCCAATTGCCCCAGTGGTTTTTGAGTTCTGATGGTATCACAAACGAGCATTACATTTTTATTTATATAGATTATTATTTTATTCTACTGTATTATTATATATTATTTTGTACTATATTAGTATACCACAATATATATAATACACTACCAGTATTAGCATTATGTTGCACAATATTAGCATATTATACTATATCGCTATATTGCAATATTATCAGTAATATTACATATAATTACATATATCACATAAAATACAATTATTATATTATTATATATTATTATATTGAACTATTATTATTTTATCATTATTATTATTATTATTATTATTATGTTGTTGTTGTTGTTGTTGTTCATTCATTCAGTCGTCTCCGACTCTTCGTGACCTCATGGACCAGCCCATGCCAGAGCTCCCTGTCAGCCGTCACCACCCCCAGCTCCTTCAAGGTCAGCCCAGTCACTTCAAGGATGCCATCCATCCATCTTGCCCTTAGTCGGCCCCTCTTCCTTTTGCCTTCCACTTTCCCCAGCATCATTGTCTTCTCTAGGCTTTGCTGTCTCCTCATGATGTGGCCAAAGGACTTCAACTTTGTCTCTAGTATCCTTCCCTCCAATGAGCAATCGGGCTTTATTTCCTGGAGGATGGACTGGTTGGATCTTCTCGCAGTCCAAGGCACTCTCAGAACTTTCCTCCAACACCACAGCTCAAAAACATCTATCTTCCTTCGCTCAGCCTTCCCTAAGGTCCAGCTCTCACATCCGTAGGTGACTACAGGGAAGACCATGGCTTTGACTAGGCGGATCTTTGTTGCCAGTCTGATGTCTCTACTCTTTACGATTTTATCGAGACTGGACATTGCTCTCCTCCCAAGAAGTAAGCCCGACTGCTCACTGGAAGATACTAGAGACAAAGTTGAAGTCCTTTGGCCACATCATGAGGAGACAGCAAAGCCTAGAGAAGACAATGATGCTGGGGAAAGTGGAAGGCAAAAGGAAGAGGGGCCGACCAAGGGCAAGATGGATGGATGGCATCCTTGAAGTGACTGGACTGACCTTGAAGGAGCTGGGGGTGGTGACGGCCGACAGGGAGCTCTGGCGTGGGCTGGTCCACGAGGTCATGAAGAGTCGGAGACGACTGAACGAATGAACAACAACAATATTATATTGTACTATTATTATATATTATTTTATTTTACTGTATTATTATATATTATTATATTATATTGTACTATTATTATATATTATTTTATTTTACTATATTATTATATATTATTATATTACATTGTACTATTATTATATTTTTATTATTATATTGTACTATATTAGTATACCACAATATATATAATACACCACCAGTATTAGCATTATGTTAAACAATATTATTATTATATTTTACTATATCACTATGTTGCAATATTATCAGTAATATCACATATAATTACATATATCATATAAAATACAATTTATTTATTATTTATTTGTCGTGTCAGAGCAACCAGTCCAATATATTACATTTCTAACAGAACAAAGCAAACAAACAGAAAAATACACAACTTGTGAGTTTGGTAGTTGGTTAAATGTCCTTTGACCAGTATCTGGCCACTTGGAGTGCTTCTGGTGTTGCTGCAAGAAGGTCCTCCATTGTGCATGTGGCAGGGCTCAGGTTGCATTGCAGCAGGTGGTCAGTGGTTTGCTCTTCTCCACACTCGCATGTCGAGGATTCCACTTTGTAGCTCCATTTCTGAAGGTTGGCTCTGCATCTCGTGGTGCCAGAGCGCAGTCTGTTCAGTGCCTTCCAAGTCGCCCAGTCTTCTGTGTGCCCAGGAGGGAGTCTCTCATTTGGTATCAGCCATTGGTTGAGGTGCTGGGTTTCAGCCTGCCACTTTTGGACTCTCGCTTGCTGAGGTGTTCCAGCGAGTGTCTCTGTTGATCTTAGAAAACTATGTCTAGATTTAAGTCGTTGGCGTGCTGGCTGATACCCAAACAGGGGATGAGCTGGAAATGTCTCTGCCTTGGTCCTTTCACTATTGGCTGCTACTTCACGGCGAATGTCAGGTATATGTCAGGTCTCATGGGGGACATGAGAGAAGCCTCCTTGCAGGATTGCAAGACATCCGGGCGTCCCCTTGGCAACGTCTTCGTAGACGGCTGATTCTCTCGCCACAGAAGCGACCAGCATGCAAGCAAGCAAGCAAAATACAATTATTATATCATTACATATTATTATATTGTACCATTATTATATTATATTGTACCATTATTATATATTATTATATAGGAGATTCCATCTGAACATTAGGAAGAACTTCCTGACTGTGAGACCCGTTCAGCAGTGGAACTCTCTGCCCCGGAGTGTGGTGGAGGCTCCTTCTTTGGAAGCTTTTAAGCAGAGGCTGGATGGCCATTTGTCAGGAGTGTTTTGAATGCAATATTCCTGCTTCTTGGCAGGGGGTTGGCCCATGAGGTCTCTTCCAACTCTTTGATTCTATGATTCTATTATATTGTACTATTATAATATATTATATATATTATATTATTTTATTTTATTTTACTGTATTATTATTATTATATATTATTATAGTATATTGTAGGGTAAGATAAAGGTAGTCCCCTGACATTAAGTCCAGTCATGTCTGACTCTGGGCTGTGGTGCTCATCTCCATTTCTAAGCCGAAGAGCCGGCGTTGTCCGTAGACACCTCCAAGGTCATGTGGCCGGCATGACTGCATGGAGCGCCGTTACCTTCCCGCAGGAGCGGTACCTATTGATCTACTCACATTTGCATGTTTATTGTACTATTATATTATTATTATTATTATTATTATTATATATTTTTATTATTATATTGTACTATATTAGTATACCACAATATATATAATACACTACCAGTATTAGCATTATGTTGCACAATATTAGCATTATAATGTACTATACCGCTATATTGCAATATTATCAGTAATATTACATATAATTAAGATCAGCCCCCACGCTGATGGTGTTTCGAAGAAGATTAAAAACTTGGATGTTTGAACGGGCATTCGGTTAAACAGTGCAATCAATGTGATGATTACAGGAATTGGAAAATCGGACGACGAATTGGATCATGATTCTAGTTATGAGATGCATTGTGTTATCTATGGTTGTGTTAATATTGTATATTATGCTTTTGTGGTTTTATATTGTATATCGTTGTTGATTTTTATTCTTGTTGTAAACCGTGTTGAGTCGCCTGTTAGGCTGAGAAACTGCGGTATACATGCAAAGTAAATAAATAAAGTAAATAAATAATTACATATATCACATAAAATACAATTATTATATTATTATATATTATATTATTATATATTATATTGTACTATTATTATATATTATTTTATTTTACTGTATTATTATTATATATTATATTATATTGTACTATTATATTATTATTATTATATATTTTTATTATTATATTGTACTATATTAGTATACCACATTATATATAATACACTACCAGAATTAGCATTATGTTGCACAATATTAGCATTATAATGTACTATACCACTATATTGCAATATGACATGCAATATATAATATACAGTTATTATATTAAGAGAATCTCCCTCCCCAAAGCCCCGCCCACAAATTAGAATAAGCCCCGCCCACTGCCTCACTTCCCTCGGATCTGGTTCCCCCTCGCTGAACTGTTCTCCCTGAAGCCCCGCCCCTTTCCCGAAGCCTCGCCCTGATTGGATCGTCGTCGCCCCGCCCCGTCTGGGACAAAGTGCGAGGCGCGCGCGGGGGGAGCTGAGGACGAGGGTTGGTGCTTTAGCTTCCGGGTCATGCGGCTGGGGTTTTTGCTTCCGGGGGGAGGCGTCCGCCATGGAGCCGCGGCTGTGAGGAGCCCCCGGCCCGGGGCCCCCGCCTGAGGCCTGAGGCCGGAGCCGGAGGACATGGACAAACTGACCATCATCTCAGGATGCCTCTTTCTGGCTGCAGACATCTTCGCCATCGCCAGCCTGGCCAACCCGGACTGGATCAACACCGGAGAATCCGCGGGTGGGTCGAGCGAGGCCGGGCAGCGGGCGGAGAGGGAAGGAGGAGGAAGCGGGCAGGCCTCACCGGGAGCCTCGGCTCTACCACCAGGCCTGGGCCAACTTGGGCCCTGCCTCCAGGTGGTTTGGACTCCAACTCCCACAATTCCTAACAGCCGGTAGGCTGTTAGGAATTGTGGGAGTTGGAGTCCAAACCACCTGGAGGCAGGGCCCAAGTTGGCCCAGGCCTAGCTCTAGGTCAGTGTCCGTAATGGTGTTTCTCTATATTGCCTTGGTCAAGATGGAAGGTGACCAAACTGGCTCTCAAGATTTCCTGCCATCACCTGCACAGCAGAACCATTCCCTTCAATACGGGTTCGAAACTGCATTAAAAATTCCAGTGTAGATGGAGCCCAGAGGGTATGGTTCCCCATGGCCTTTGGTTGTGGTTGTATTGTTTTGGGAAATGCCTTTTAGAGAAGAGCGTGGGAAGCCTGAGCTCCCACTAAGGCCAGGCTGTTGTTGTGTGCCTTCTTTATAATAATAATATTTATTTATTGCTTGATTTGATTAGACATATGACCATTTCAAAATAGAACACGAGTAAAAAACAATGCAAAAAGGTGAGGACAGCAGCTGACCTTCTGTTTATAGTCAGAATCTTATTTTAGGTTCTTGTGGGTTTTTTCGGGCTATAGGGCCATGTTCTAGAGGCATTTCTCCTGACGTTTCGCCTGCATCTATGGCAAGCATCCTCAGAGGTATTGAGGTCTGTTGGAATTAGGACAATGGGTTTATATATCTGTGGAATGGCTGGGGTGGGGCAAGGAGCTCTTCTCTGCTGGAGCTAGGTGTGAATGTTTCAACTGATCACCTTCATTAGCATTTGAAGGCCTGCCTCAGCCTGGGAAAATCTCTTGCTGGGAGGTGTTAAGATGTGCCTGGTTGTTTCCTCTCTGTTGTTTTGCTGTTGTAATTTTAGAGTTTTTTAATACAACAGCAAAACAACAGAGAGGAAACAACCAGGCACAGATTAACACCTCCCAGCAAGAGATTTTCCCAGGCTCAGGCAGGCCTTCAAATGCTAATGAAGGTGGTCAGTTGAAATATTCACACCTAGCTCCAGCAGGGAAGAGCTCCTTGCCCCACCCCAGCCATTCCACAGATATATAAACCCATTGTCCTAGTTCCAACAGACCTCACTACCTCTGAGGATGCTTGCCATAGATGCAGGCGAAACGTCAGGAGAAATGCCTCTAGAACATGGCTCTATAGCCCGAAAAAACCCACAAGAACCTAGTGATTCCAGCCATGAAAGCCTTCGACAATACACAGAATCTTATTTTCCTGGTTCTTCTTTCAGGAAATGTGCTCCTTTCTTAATAGCTTTCAGAATAAAAAGGCTTACTCTGATGATGCTGGATCTTTCCTGCCCTTGCAAGAGGGATGTCAGAATATCATTTCTGTTGGGGGACCTGCAGTTGGATAATATTGGATGTAAATATCTGTCTCACAGTTCAGTATATGCTGGACAGTCAATTAAGAAATGTTCAATGTCTTCCACTGTTTGTTATCCCCATACGCAGAATCTCTCACTTCTTGGGATGTTACAGTAGCGCTCGGTTTGCATCATAATACCGAGTTGTTCAAACCTAGCCCTAGTATACATTCTTCTTAAGGGTAGAGGAAGTGGAATAGTTAGGTAGTGCTCTAAATGAATATTCCTTTTGTGGGAAGCTGAAAACCTTGTGGCTGAAGACCTACCTATGCTCTCTAGGTCCAGCTGTGCATAGACATTCCGAATGCGCCGCTTGAGCACTTGCCCTGCCCCTGGACCCAGGACACTCAGAAATTATATATATCCTTGCCTATATATTGGACACCTACCTACCTCTGCCTTGGGTGTTGTACACCAGTGGTTCTCAACCTGGTGTCCCCATATGTTTTTGGCCTTCAACTCCCAGAAATCCTATCAGCTGGTAAACTGGCTGGGATTTCTGGGAGTTGTAGGCCAGAAACATCTGGGAACCCCAGGTTGAGAACCACTTGTACACCATCTTAGCTTTTAATGCCTTTTAAGTCTAATTGTAAAAGTCTTCTAAGAGTTAATAATAATAATAATAATTTATTTGTATTCTGCCCTCCCCGGAGGGACTTATGTTTTAAATGTTTATGATCTGTTATGTTTATTTAAGTTTAATTTTTGGTTATTTTTTCGGTTAGTTTTATAATTTTACACTGAGATTTTGTTATCCACTGTTTTGGTTTGTTATTTGTTGTTATTGGCATCGAATGTTTGCCACTTTTTCTGGAAACGGCCCTAGTCCCCTCAGGGAGATTATGGGAGTTGGAGTCCAAACAGCAGGAGGGAGGGCCCAAGTTGGCCCAGGACTAGCTCTAGGTCAGTGTCCATAATGGTGCTCCTCTATTCTGCCTTGGTCAAGATGGAAGGTGAACAAACTGGCTCCCATGATTTGGTTATAAATAAAGTATTTATTATTATTATTATTAATATTATTATTATTGCATGTCAGGAATGACTTGAGAAACCGCAAGTCTCTTCTGATGTGAGAGAATTGGCCATCTGCAAGGACGTTTCCTAGTGGACACTTGGATGTTTTACCATCCTGTGGGAGGCTCCTATATTATTATTATTATTCAAATTCTTTCTGACCCTAAAGGGTTTTCTTGGCAATATTTGTCCAAAGGCTGAGAAAGTGTGACTTGCCCAAGTGCACCCAGGAAGTAGGTGCCCCCGGTGGCGCAGTGGGTTACAACCTTGTGCTGGCAGGACTGCTAACCGAAAGATTGGCAGTTCAAATGTGGGGAGCGGGGTGAGCTCCCATCTGTCAGCTCCAGCTCCTCATGCGGGGACATGTGAGAAGCCTCCCAGAGAATGGTTAAACATCCAGGCGTCCTCTGGACAACATCCTTGCAGACTCCCAGTTCTCTAGAGGACACCCAGTTCTCTCACACTAGAAGCAACTTGCAATTTCTCAAGTCGCTCCCAGCAGGGTTTCCATGGCTGATTCAAATGCTGGTTTCCCAGAGTCACAACCCAATGCTCAAACCACAATATGCTGTCTAGGCTGAACTCGCATGAAATGGTCAGACTCTAGGGAACAAATGGTTCACCAAGGGTGCATCTACATAGCAGAATTAATTCATCTTGTTATGACTTGAACCGCCATGATTCAGTGTTATGGAAATGTGGGAGTTATGGTTTTACAAGGCCTTAAGAGTGTTGGTGTTTCACCAAACGACAAGTCCTGCGATTGCATAGCTGTGAGCTTTGATGGAAAGTGGTATCATAGTCTTCATAGTAGTCACGCTGTTCATTTTGGAAAATGGCATTCATAACCTTTTGGAAAACACCATTTGGAGATCATAATTTTTAGAAAAGCATGACCTTTCAGAGAAGACCCAAAACCTCTTTAGAGTAGAATTTTTTCTTGTGGTATACAACCAGATATAATTATGCAAAGCAATTATTTCAGTTGTTAGACTGAACAACCTATTATCTCTAATCTGCTAGCAAAACAAGATATTTGCCAGTGCGTAAAAACAGCAGAGCTTAAGAAGTGTTTTTCAGTGCCCAATACTTTCCCATAAAACAATTTGTTTTCTACCATGCATTCAAGGAACAAAAATGACAGAGGAAGGGCCAAACAGAATGCAGAAAGAAGCATGTAATGTTTTTCAGCACTGTTTAATATTTGGTTTTATTATGTATTATGTATTGTTGTAATGCTTGTGTGTATTTTATAAATGCTGTTAGCAGCCTTGGGCCCATGTGTGGGGAAAGGCAGGATAAAAATCGCCTACACAGATATATAAATGTATCCAACTCTTTTAGACACTTAGCCACCAAGGGCCCTTCCAGATAGGCCCTAAACCCCCGGATCTGATCCCAGGTTTTTGTTTATCCCAGGTTATTTGGCAGTGCAGATTCATATAATCCAGTTCAAAGCAAAAAATCTGGGATCAGATCTTGGGATATAGGGCCTGTCTGGAAGCGCCCTGAGGTAATTGTGTACTGAACTAGATGGAGCTTGGTGAAATTTAAATTTGGGAAACAAAGGAGGATGGTACATTGATTCCCAAACTCTGATCCACCAGGTATTTTGGACTTTAACTCTCAGAAGTCTTGGATGCTTTGGGTAATGATTGGGGATTCTGGGAGCTGAAGTCCAAAACACTTGGAAGACCAGAGTACAGGAAGCTCTGGGAAGTCAAGGGACATAGGTAGAAGTATAGCATGAGTCAATCCAGCTCTCACATTTCAGTCTAAGGCCTTCTTTTTTATGAAGACTCTTGGGATTGTAGTGAATTCTTGTTCACCATCTCATTAGGGTCCTTGAGCTTGTCTTCAAAACAATAGAGTGTTTTGCTACTTGCGGAGATTGGACAATCCACTCTGTAGCGGGAGGTGTGGGATGCACAAAGTTAAGTGTTTAAGGAGAATTTCCAGGCTAAGGAGGCGGTGGGTTGCTTGAGATCTGCTGTAGGGGACTGGCAGTTACTTTAATTTTCAGGAGACACCCAAAAGTAGCTAGATAACTACTGTAGGAAGAAGGATGTTCACTTTCCTCTATTTATTGTTCTCTGGATTTCTTTGACTACAATTTGCATTGTGGAGTTTGGACATGTTTTTAATTGATCAATCTATCGATAGTGCAGGCTGGGAAAAGCTGGACTAGAAGGACTTTTAGTCCAATCCAGTAGAATCTTCATATTGTAATTATTAGCAAGAGAAATGCCAGAGATGCTTCTTTCTTCTTTAAATCAGATGTTATAACCCGACTAGAGCCACAAGGAGAGGCGGGTAAGGAATACCTAACTATTCCCCCTCCTCCTCCTTCTATTATTATTATATTGGGTTGTTGTAGGTTTTTTCGGGCTGTATGGCCATGGTCTAGAGGCATTCTCTCCTGACGTTTCGCCTACATCTATGGCAAGCATCCTCAGAGGTATTGAGGTCTGTTGGAACTAGGAAAAGGGGTTTATATATCTGTGGAATGACCAGGGTGAGACAAAGGACTCTTGTCTGCTGGAGCTAGGTGTGAATGTTTCAACTGACCACCTTGATTAGCATACAATGGGCTGACTGTGCCTGGAGCAAGCTTTTGTTGAGAGGTAATTAGATGTCCCTGCCTGCTTCCTCTCTGTTGTTGTGCTGTTGCAATTTTAGAGTTTTTTAATACTGGTAGCCAGATTTTGTTCATTTTCATGGTTTTCTCCTTTCTGTTGAAATTGTCCACATGCTTGTGTATTTCAGTGGCTTCTCTGTGTAGTCTGACATGATGGTTGTGAGAGTGGTCCAGCATTTCTGTGTTCTCAAATAATATGCTGTGTCCAGGTTGGTTCATCAGGTGCTCTGCTATGGCTGACTTCTCTGGTTGAAGTAGTCTGCAGTGCCTTTCATGTTCCTTGATTCGTGTTTGGGCGCTGCGTTTGGTGGTCCCTATGTAGACTTGCCACCGCTGCATGGTACACAGTAGACTCCTGCAGAAGTGAGAATAATATTATTATATTATTTCCTCAGCCCAGGAAATTGTTTTAGAACCAGGAAAAGCCCTGCTCCTGGTTTTCACAGAGGTTTCTTGATTATTAGCCACCCATTTAGGAGAGGAGAAATATGTTATTTTTGTAATAGTTAAATGGCAAGGAATGAGAAAGGCTTGCCGATTTATTGCAGATCACCCCAGGACATGCCATCAGGTCTTAGGCTGCCCAGTGTCTGCTCCTACTCCAAGCTTTGGAAGGGAAGAAAAAGAAGTTGATCACAGATAGAGATGAAAACATATGACAAATAACTGAGAAGGCTAGTTTCCCCGAGAGAGTGAATCTGAATGATATACAAAGAGATTTAATTACAGTGGTTTCTGCTATATCTTTAGAGGATTTGAATGCAGTAACAAGCTTGTGTTTTCTGTAGATGTTTTCTAAATCAGGCTGTAAACTGTATTCTTCCACACTTAAGGGTTATCAGTGTTCCATTTGCATGCAGTGAGCTTACTGAAAAGATGCTGCACCATTATGAAATTGAGATACTTTAAAAATAATTTTCCATTGTTGTGTGTTAATGGGAACAATTCTGTAATAATATGTAGAAGAACTGAATATTCAGCAAGTCCTTGGTATTGGCTGGGGGCCCCTGTGAATACTCAAATCAGTAGATGCTCCAGACCCGTTATGTCCAATGCCATAGCAAAATAATGTTCCTTATCTAAAAATGGCAAAATTGAGCTCTTTTTGGAATTTTTGAATATTTTCAAGCCATGGAGAATGGAATCTGTGGATGCAGACAACATGGGTATAAAGCAGGCATGGGCAAACTTCAGCTGTCCAGGTTTTTTGAACTTCATCTCCTACAATTCCTAACAGCATCCATGAAGCCATACAGGAAATACTGAAATTGAAGTTCCAAATGAAGCCAGAACACTATATTTTAAGAATGACAAACATGAAACTCGATAAAAATCAAGATATTTTATTTAACTACTTGACCACAGCAGCTAGAATCATTTATGCAAGGAAATGGGAATCTAAAGATACCCCAACAAGAGGAGAGTGGAAGCTGAAAATATTGGATATAATGAATATGGACAAGTTAACATATTATCTAAAGACTCACCAAGGCAAACCATAGATAACAACAGACTGCAAAAATCATTGAATTCATAAAAAATTAATACAGACATACCAAGACGGAGTGGACAATATGATTTATACAAAAATAGACACTTTACCCTGTTAGAAAAATTGGAAGTCTTTTTTTTTTCTTTTTCTCTCAAAGATTCTATTTTTTTAACTTTTTTTCTTTTTCCCTTCACTGTTTTTTTTTTGGGGGGGGGGGCTTCCTTTTAGATTCCTATCATGCCTTAGATGCAAAGGGTGTATCTCTTTGAAATTTTTTAAAAAGAAAAATACTTTTATTCTGGGCAATTCAAGATGAAGAGTGTATCAGATGAACAGTGAAAGGGGCAGTTGATCTCTGCACTGATCATGTTCTCGAGAGGAAGGAGTCTTAATTACATCTGAATTTGTCAAAGATCAAGCTCTGAGTCTTGGCAGCTTCAGCTCAGGCAAATAGTACTTTATGAAACATAGTTTTGAATGAAGAGTTGGTGAGAAGTTGCAGACTGGGCTCACACCAAGTGAGGAAACAATCTTGGTTTGCCAGAAGAGGGTGGTCCAAGTTGTTGCTTTGGAGCTGGTGAATGTAAACAGAACTAAAAAGAATTGTTTGGATCCAGAAGCTGCTTGTGCCCATGATTTTCCAACTCCCTGTTACAGATCCCTGAAACCTCTGTCCCTGCATTCTTTCTTTGGCTTTGGATGTGATGGGAAGACATAGTGAGAAGGGGAAATGCAGGGATGGCTTTCAGGAGCCAATCCCAATTCATTGAGCCTTGGGCTGAAAATAAAAGTTAGAGCTTAGGTGGAGAATCTCTGATCTTCTGCTTTTCAAGATATCTTGGCGTGCAGCTTCCAGAAATCCTGGCCAGCGTGGATAGCGGTGAGGGATTAGTAACTCAAAACATTTGAAGTCCCTAATGTTCCCCAGTTTTGTACTGGAAGAAGCCAAGATTGGATGATTATCATAAACAATAGGACTAACTTGGCTTTATAGTGGCTAGAATGAAAGACGAAAGAGGAATATCTTTCTTTGGAAAAGAGAATTGGAACATTGTAAAGTAAAAGGTGTGGGTCGGTGGGTTAATCACAGAAATAAGCAACAGCTGTAGCCTTTTAATCTGTTGACATTTGGGTCATATTTGAAGCATATTTGCATATGACCCCAAAGAAAGAAGTGCTTATTATACTATTGCTTAGTTGTATCAAGACAGATTTGATGTATTTGTGCTGAGAAAGGCTGCTGAGGGAATTGATTTTTTTCCCCAGCATGATAAATGTGAATTTGATCACTATTTGCTTTGTAAATGTGACAATGAGTAGCAACCACTTGAAAGCCTATGCTGGAATGTCAGTATGGGTTTGGTTGGTGCTGGTGTTTTTGTATTTCCTGATGTAGTTATAAAGGCTAACCGTTTTGTGTGTAGGCGAACTCGTCTAAAATAAGCATTTAAATTGTAGTGCCAGAGGGTACATCAACTAGAATACATTTAATTAATGCCATGGGGTTCTCTATGTTGACATGTAGTGAATTTACCTGAAAGAACAGGTTGACCTGTAGTTCGGTAGGATACGTAATCCTCTCTTGGTTCTTTTTCTCATAGTTTAAAAGCTACCATAGTGAATATCTCCTGACAACAAGGCGTTCAAAATGTCTCTGTGATTCCCCAAAACTAAGTGAGATTTAAAAGAAATTAAGGGTTAACGTATATAAATCACAGTGTCACTCACATTAATTCCATAATACGAAAAGTTTTATTTTGTTACTCAAATTAAGTAACTTATTTTTATATGGTGTAGTGTGTTTTTTTTGCAATCAAATATTTTCTTTGATATTGGAGTTTCATGAGGGATTGACCTGTGAGGCTGTGAAGTACCTGTTCAAATACAACATTACTTTCTAATGGACAACATTGTTTGCTCAGTGTTACTTTGGAGCAAGCAGTAATTGCACATAGATATTTATTGTTTTCTGTTATGTGTCTTCAGGTCAACTTTGATTTATAGCAGGGTCATCATAGAATTTACTTGGTAAGATTTGTTCAAAATAGTTTTGTTGTTAGTCTTCTTGTGAGGCTGAGAAAGTGTGACTTGCCCAAGTTCATTTTCTATGGCTGTAGACTAGGCAGAAATCCAATCAATGAAGGCAGGATCCTTAACGAAGCATGGATTCGAACCCTGGTGAATTGTAGTGTAACTTTTAAACCAAGGCTGGTTCTCTAGTTCCATCAGAGGTTTGAATAAACTGGCAAAAAATCACAGCCGCTCTCCATACATCAAAAGTATTCTGAAAGGGAGAACACAAAGGAGGAATGTAAGCATTTATGTCTTAATTCTCCCCCCCCCCTTTTTTTTTGTCATGTCAGGAGCGACTTTGAGAAACTGCAAGTCGCTTCTGGTGTGAGAGAATTGGCCGTCTGCAAGGACGTTGCCCAGGGGACGCCTGGATGATTTGTTGTTTTTATCATCCTCGTGGGAGGCTTCTCTCATGTCCCCGCATGAGGAGCTGGAGCCGATAGAGGGAGCTCATTCGCCTCTCCCTGGATTCGAACCTGCGACCTGTTGGTCTTCAGTCCTGCCGGCACAGGGGTTTAACCCACTGCGCCACCGGGGACTCCATTCTTCTCCTTTGATGCTGATACTGCAATGTTTGTAGTCTTGCAGTAATTGGTGACCCAACACCATAAAGGATTGTAGTTCACTCACTGTAGGAGCAGGATTGCCCCTTTTACATCTAGTAAGCTTGCTGCTTATAGTGTGTGTTGGTATAACATGTATTTCACACTTGCTGGTAGAGGAACCTGTCATTTTTCCTAAATTTAAAACCATATTGTGCTATACAACTATGGAATTTTTTTCCTCTTACAAGTTTTCTCTTTTAGTCACTTGTCAGTAGTCAGTACTTGATGTTTTTGCTCAAGATTTCCCC
The DNA here is from genome assembly GCF_037176765.1 of Anolis sagrei. Taxonomy (NCBI): domain Eukaryota; kingdom Metazoa; phylum Chordata; class Lepidosauria; order Squamata; family Anolidae; genus Anolis; species Anolis sagrei. The sequence goes on along the minus strand of NC_090035.1, from coordinate 16,018,012 downwards.
ATGGTGACAGCAGTTGTTTTCCATTCCTCGGCGCTTTGCTAGTTGTTATTGGTATATTCAGAACTTGCACCATTGCTCAACATCAGTGCCCTGGATCATCTGGTGTTGTTGTTATTGTTGTTGTTTTTCTTGGGAAAATGATTGGTTGGCTTAATTTTTGTGAATCTCTTGAGCTTCTGTTTGTGTGGCAACATAACTGTACTTGGTTTTTGTTGCACAACTTCTCTATGAACAGATGCAGAACACTATGAGCAGATGCAGAACACTATTAAATGAAATAGACTTGCTAGCAGCATCATGATGCAAATTAATAACAGGCAGAATTGTCTATTTTGGGTGAAGAAGAGGACATTCCTTTCTTAGGAATACCCAAAAATAAGCGATGTATGACCAGCAATTAATATTTGTATTTACAACCCACTTACCTTTGAGACTGGTACCTCCTGGCATCTGATAAAATCTGTTCTCTCTAGGGATTTTCTACATCCTCCCAGCAATTCAGTGGTGTGCTACCATCAAAGATTACCATAACATTACTTTGGAAGACCTATAAAATTCCTAGAGAGGATACCAGTGTGATTTTTTTCTGGTGAAAGGTTGAGTTCACTATTACTACCCACGGTTCCTGTTTCCAGAGTAAGTTCGGGAACGTATCCCTACAGATGCAGGGGTCAAACTAGAGTAAGTGTTGACCAATTCTCATCCCAAACAATTTTCAAGTTACTCCATATATGAACCCACATGATCCCTTCGATCATCCGGAGAGGCCCTGCTCTCGATCCCACCAGCATCGCAGGCGCAATTGGTGAGGACGAGAGAGAGGGCCTTTTCAGTGGTGGCCCCTCGACTCTGGAATGCACTCCCTAAAGACATCAGACAGGCCCCAACTTAGGCAGTCTTCAGGAGGAGCTTGAAGACGTGGCTGTTCCAGTGTGCCTTCCCGGAACAATGATATCATAGCACTTTGTCCTCCAAAGCACTTTACATTTCTTTAGGTCTGCTAGTACGACCTTACAAACACCTTATCTCCTTTCGTCCATGTCCCAACATTATTTCCAATTTTAACTTTACATTTGGCCTTCCCACTGTTTTTAATTGTGTGTTGTCTTAGTGATAATGTTGTATATTTTATTGCCTATGTTTTATTTTTTATTTTTTATTGCGTTGTATTGTTGTTTATTGTCTGTATTGTTGTATTTGGGCTCAGCCTCATGTAAGCCACACCGGGTCCCTTGGGAAGATGGTAGCGGGGTACAAATAAAGTGTAATAATAATAATAATAATAATTCCCCATAACAAAATCAGCAACGGGTAAGAGAGGTATAGCAGAGTTAGAGAATGTTGCCATCATATTGGTGGGCGCATTGAAATATAAGAAACTTCTGCTGGTTAGAGAATTTGTGTATCAGGTTAGATGAGCTGTCTACTTGAGTACTCTTTCCGGTATTTCAATGAGAAGTGTGGGCCTGCTTTTGTCTGATTAGAGAATCATGTTAATTGGGATTGTTGTTGTTGTGTGCCTTCAAGTCCAGACTTAGGTTGAGCCTAAGTCTAAAGTTTAGCACAGGGGCCAGGTAAAGGACCTTGGAGGGCCACATCCGTCCTATGGGCCATAGTTTGGAGACCTCTGCTTTAAGTGTTTGTGCCTTGAGTCTTTCTTAGTATTGTTGCGTGACCTCTTTTTAATTTCATGAGGAACATAACTCTTCAATTTTACCCACATGAGCTCTTCATTTGCAAAACTGATCATGTATTGACCACAAGTTGAGCCTCACTCATCAGCTCAGAAGTTGACTGCTAATCACTATGCCACTGACCAAAATACACAATTTAGAATCTGACTAGAGTTCCCAGACTATGACTGATATTGGTCTTTATACTCTAGAAAAGTTATTACTTTGGAATGTAGGTGTCATGTTGAAAGATGCCTTCCTGGAACTCTAGTTTAAAAGGCATCTTTAAAAAAATTCTTGGGACAACTGTTGCTTGCAAAATACAGTGTTTCTTACAAAGAATGGTCTTCTTCAGCTTCAAACTGGTGATAAAATCTCTAGCAGAATTTGAATGAGATTATATATATAATTACACAATAATTATGTGTAGGGATGTGTGAGTGTTTGTACCTTGTGGAAATCTAGTGACTTTGAATTAACATAAGCGCTTTTTATTTCTCTGTGGGGTTCAGAAGAGATATCTTATTTTAATTTCTTTACACTTCACATCTTTAAATTAAGCTGTAATTTAATTGTGGGTAATTTGGAAATACTTGAGAATTCTCATCACACTCCTAGTAAGAACCGAGACACCGTTTCACACACCAGAAGGAAGGCTTATGTATCTGTGAAATTGAAATGGATGCCTGTGCCTTCAGCCACTCCTGGCTGCACCGTACAGCTGTCTTCTGAGCATCTGTTCATTGGCAATCCACAGTATAGAGAGTAGCTGCATTATTGCCACTACAAGATTATCATAGATGTTGGAAATTTTACTGCTAAATCCCAATGAAGCAAACTCGCAAAATTAGAGGATGCATCACTTAGAGTAGAACATCTTGTTATGGCCATTGATGTGGCAGCCTTGCTATAGTCTTGACTTGTGAGCTGCTATGTCTAAATTGTAAATTCAGCTGTGTGTCTCTTAAATATAATACAGTGCACACAAGTGGCCTTGTTCTTCTTCAGATTGAAATAACCCCATACGCTCCTATATGGAAACAGAAATCAGTTATGAATTGTAATGATAGATTTTACCTGGCGATCTGGTTGATTTATTCTTTCTCCTACGCCTTTCATGTTTTTCAGCTTTCTGAAAGCATTTCCCATATGAACATCTATTTGTTTATCACAATATGGTGTGAAGGTAGTATGCCATGAATATTTAAAAAGAGTACATTAGTCATAGCATTTTCTTTCCATGCTCTTTGTAGGTATTTGTAAAGGAGCAGTTGATTTCTTGTTTATGGTACAGCTTACGCAGCTCTTATTGGGAATTGTGAAATACTCTAAAATCCAAGTCCTAAGATAGTGACACATTTGCTTTCCTGATGCTTTAACCGCTGAGCTGCTGAACCTGCTCACCGAAAGGTTGGCAGTTCAAATCTGGGGAGCAGGGTGAGCTCCCGCTGTTAGCTCTGGCTTCTGCCAACCTAGCAGTTCGAAAACATGCAAATGTGAGTAGAACAATAGTTACTGCTTTGGTGGGAAGGTAACGGCATGCTATGCAGTCATCTGGCCACATGACCTAGGAGCCGTCTACGGACAACGCCGGCTCTTCAGCTTAGAAATGGAGATGAGCACCAATCCCCAGAGTCGGACTTACTCAAGAATTGGCAATATAACATGTATAAAAGACCCTTTGTGTCCAGTTTACTACTTTAGAGCAATAGCTCTAGTATTGTTTCTTCCTTTGCTCATCATAGTTAACATTGCGCCAGACGTTCATACAATGTTTTTCATTTCTCAAGGCATGTTTTTTTTTCTTATATACACAACTCAATGCGATTAATTGAAACGATCTATTTATATGATGCTGTATGCTCTTATTTCAAGTGTTGGGCATCTGGTTGTTCAGGCTTATCCAACTCTTAGTCTGGGAGGTGAGCTGGTAAGCAGGTGAGCCGTAGCCCATTGTGTTCTCCGTTGCCTTTCCCCCCCTCCCCAAAGTTTCCTTCTCTCATCTAGTGACCTACTTATAAAGCACTTGCAGTCTGCTAGATGGTTTTTACCTCACCCTTGAGGAATTGTGGTTCTAATGAAATCTGTCTTGAGCATTTATGTGGTAATGTAGAATAAATGGGCATAATAAAGAGAAGACATTATATCGATGATATTAGTTCCATTGTCCCCGAGCTGAGATCAGAATGGCTGAATGAGAGGTTTAATATAAATGTTGCTTGCTAATCAGGTTAGGGTCAATATTTGGCATAAAAACTTAATTTTACCCTGTCATTCTAAAAATAATATGCCTCTGAAACAAAGGAGCCTTCATCAGGCCCCCAAAGACATTTCATAATGCACTTCTGAGCTACATTAACGGAGAGTGGTAATGAAAGCACTCTGAACTCTGATGTGCTGATGATCTGTGAAATTTATAATGAAATTGAACTTGATGTGCTTTATATAGTACATACAGACATACGCAGTGGCGTTCCCTTTGTAGCAACTGTCCTAATCTAAGCTGATGAAAACTGAAGTTCTTTAGATGTGGTTATTACGATATCCAAAGTAGTTTGCACTTTGTTTTAGATGCCACTTCACAAGTCTGTGTAAATGGAAAGCCTTGATATATGAGGAACGCTAAGGGCCTTGATTTGAGATGAAAGTGCATGCAATAAACTCACACTTCTGTGGCAGGAATAGTAGCAATACAGATATTCCTCAGTTAACAAAGCTCCTGGCAAAGAAACTCATTTTTCCAGTATTTTTATGTCTTCCTAGTTCTTTTTCTTTTTCAACTTTTAGAAGTCTTCTCCACATTGTTCTTATAGGAATGGTTGAAGGTAACTAGAAAAACACTCACTTTTAGGTTGCAGCAGCATGGCTGTGACAATCAATGCAACATGGAAAACTCATAGCAACCCAATGCATTAAAACTTGAACTTGGAAAGAATGAGATTTTGGTCTAGCTGATCCTGCTTTTTGCTGTGTGTTTCTTCCTACAATAGGCGAGAAATACAGCAGCTACTTCCAGAAGTTCTTGTTCATCACACATGAACAGCAAAACAGAATAGGAGAGAACAGATAAACTAGCCTTACAAGCTATACCCAGCATATAGAATGAATCATTATTTAAGCTTGGCCACAAAAAGGAAAGTCATAAGGACAATGGAGGCTGGAGAAATGAAAAAAAATATAGCTCAACTAATTGATAGATAGATAAATGCATTTTTTTAAAAAAAAAGGTTTTTGTGTAGTCTCTAAAAGGTTCAAAATATTTTGGATTTTTGTTTTTAATAAAACATTTATTGAACCATGTTGAACTCCTCTTTTTCATGGCATAGGAAGCTGTCTCCATTTTCTATATTTCTACCTCTGATACCAGTTGTGCTTAAGGTACACATCAACTTTGTTTACTGAGGTATACCTGTACCTATCTTCTGAGGGTAGTTTAGTATGATTTTTTTTGGCAGAGATAGCAGATAATTTGCTTTTTTTCTCTCTGTTTGGAATACATGATAATATATGTGTTCTAAAGTTAAATTTGGAATTGCCTATGTAGCTTTGCATTTGCTTAAGCAGAATGCATTCAAGGTCTGTTGTAAAAAAAAACGGACCTCCAGAAGTAGATGTTTGGTAAATAATGGGTAATTTTGATATAATTATAATTAATAAATCCTACCTTTTTCCTTGTTCTGCCCCATAGGTAAAGCTATGGATTTCATCCCTTGTAACAGAACTAACAAATCATAACAAATTCTAGCCTTTGATGTAGGTTAGCTGTCATGAATTTAGAACTTTGTGAGATTTCAATGTTTAACAGCGATTCTGTTCTTTTGTGTGATTCCTATTTGCTCCGAGTCTAACCTTGTTTTTCTCATGAGATGTTCTGATGGACTTGCCCAAGGTCAGCCCCATGCCCAAGTGGTGATTTTAACTCTTTCTCCAGAGTCACAGTCCATCACTCAAACTACTACACTCTCCCATGGCTACTTGTTGTTGCGGGATTTGTAAGAGAACCTCTTCGGCCACGTTGGAGCTGCAATTCTGGAGGTTGTGGTAGTGCTCGTTTCAGTGTAGTGCAATTGATTTTTTTCCTTTAGAAATTTGGTTCCATCTGATGAGCATAGAGGGTGTATGCCATGATTTCTTGATCCGTAGATTACTTTTGTGGCTGTTAAAAATCCCTGAGCATCATGGGTATCTGCACAGTGTTGGATTTCTTGAGACTTTTTTGTCCACCAGATGTTCTTGAGTTCTCTGGTCCTTCTTTGGACCTCAGCTTTTGTGTGGTGGGGAACACAGAGTAACATGATGAAAGCCATGGCGGGGTTCCAGTTTAGACTGGTTTTTATTTGTGTGGTCACAAGTAAGTGCAAAATAAAACTTGCAAAATTTGGAAAGTTTTTTGGGGGGGAGGGTTATCCAAATTCATGTTTTTCAAGATAGCAAGAGATAAACCTGCAAAAATTGTTTTATTGCTGCCAGAATGACTCAAAACAAGTACTTTACTTACTTACTTACTTACTTACTTACTTACTTAGGCGATCCCTCGTAGTCCGAGGATGCTGGACCTCCAAGTATAGGGTCCTGACAGTGGGTCCATAGGTGACTGTGGAGCCCTATTCTTGATCTGCATCTTCTCCCACAGTGAGGGCATCGGTTGCCAGGTGGAAGGCGGTCCCGGTAAGGGTTGGCTTGACGCGCCTTCCTCTTAGCACATTTCTCTCTTTCACCCTCCATTCGTACCGCTTCAAATTCTACATCACTGCTGGTCACAGCTGACCTCCAAGTGGAGTGCTCAAGGGCCAGGGCTTCCCAGTTGTCAGTGTCTGTGCCAGAGTTTTTAAGATTGGCTTTGAACCTGTCTTTAAATCTCTTTTCCTGTCCACCAACATTCCGTTTCTGTTCTTGAGTTCGGAATAGAACAACTGCTTTGGGAGATGGTGGTCGAGCATCTGGACAACCTGGCCGGTCCAGCGGAGTTGATGGCGGAGGACCATCACTTCAATGCTGGTGGTCTTTGCTTCTTCCAGCACACTGACATTTGTCCGCTTGTCTTCCCAAAAGGTTTGCAGGATTTTTCAGAGGTAGCGCTGATGGAATCGTTCCAGGAGTTGCATGTAACACCTATAGACAGTCCACGTTTCACAGGCATATAGCAGGGTTGGGAGGAGAATAGCTTCTCCTCCCAACCAAGCATCTTGGTATTCCTACGGATGTCCTGGTCCTCAAACTCTGCTTCATTTGGAAAAATGCTGCCCTCACAGAGCTCAGGCGGTGTTGAATTTCAGTGTTAATGTTGACTTTTGTGGAGAGGTGGCTGCTAAGGTAGCAGAAATGGTCAACATTTTCTAATGTTACGCCATTAAGTTGCATTTCTGGCATTGGAGAGGGACTGGCTGGTGACTGCTGGTTTTCTCGGTGTTTAATGACAGGGCAAGCTTCTCGTATGCTTCTGCGAAAGTGTTTAGAGTGGCTTGTAGGTCTTCTTCTGAATGTGCACAGACGATGTTGTCATCAGCATACTGGAGTTCTATAACAGATGCTGTTGTAACCTTGGTTTTGGCTTTCAATCTGCTGAGGTTAAATAGCTTGCTATCTGTCTGATAGATGATTTCCACTCCAGTGGGAAGCTTCCCATCAACAAGGTGAAGTATCATCGCGATGAAGATGGAGAATAAAGTTGAGGCAATAATCATCCCTGTTTGACACCTGATTCCACCTTAAATGGGTCACTTTGGGAGCCATTGCTGTCCAAGTCTGTTGCCATCATGTCATCATGGAGGAGCCACAGGATGTTCACAAATTTGCCAGGACACCCGATTTTTTGGAGGATGGTCCAGAGAGTGCTCCGATTCACTGTGTCGAATGCATTTGCAAGGTCAATGAATGCCATGTATAGAGGTTGAATTTGTTCCCTGCATTTTTCTTTTCTCAAAACAAGTATATTTCACCTGATTTGCCAGCAGGGTAGCTTCATTTGGAAACTGCCAAAGTGAACTCTAGTAGTGACTTCTGACTTGTTAAAGAAGTTCTGGGTTGCTGTGAGTTTTCCGGGCTGTATGTCCATGTTCCAGAAACATGACATTTCACCCACATCTATGGCAGGCATCCTCAGAGGTTGTGGGGTCTGTTGGAAACTAGGCAAGTGGAATTTATAGATCTGTGGAATGTCCAGGTTGGGACAAAACGAGTTCTGCTTTGCATTTGGTACTTGCATATGAATGGGATTATATAAAACACTGGCTTGTGTTCTTGCCAAACTAAGGAAAACCTGTAGATTCACACTTTTGATCTTGGCCTACTTTTCCATTTATCCTTATTTTCTATTTATTCCTTTTACTTTCCTGCAACAAAGCAGCAAAACACAATTCTTTCTCCTTCTGCAGTGAGTAGCAATTAGCTTACTGCTGCAAAACATTTGAAGCCCCTCCATATCAGATTGTTAATTAACTTGGATTTGAAATGTTTGGGACTTTATTCCTAGTACATGCGTTTGGTGTGGAGAGAGTGTTGTTTTACTCAGAGCTATTTCTCACTTTCATGCACATTCCAGATATATTCCATAAACTTTATTGTACATAGCCAGTGGCTTTCACAATGCACCAAATAAAATATGAATAGAATTAGCAATACATTATTTAAAATACCAAAACAACTGTAAAACCATTTTACAGAGCCTTGTAAAAACAATTAAAGGTGTAACATTAATTTTTATATTACAATTTGTTCCTTCATTAAACGAGCATATAATTTCTTAGCTTCAATTTCAAACTGAGTATGTGAGAAATCACTGTGTATCAGTTAACAATTCTAATATTTTATGAGATATGTAGTATGCATATAACTGAATAAAGGGTGCCATATTATGGATATGCTGAATGAAGATTTTTATGAGGAAGCGTTCTTTTGCCTTAAATGTGCAGCATAGTCATTGCCTGCCTCATGATTGTGTTCTCTAACCTTATCTTACATGTGGGAATGGTAAGGATGTTGATCTTTGTAGTTCTATGTGTACTGTTACATAAAGATGGATGCGGTAATGACATCCATGGATTCTTCTTGTGTAGAGAGTTCCCCATTTCATCTATAGCAATGTCAACAGTATAGAACACTTTTGAGTAGTCATCAACATGGTAGTTATAGTAGTATCTTTTGTCTTTGGATTGTGTACATGTCTAGCTTGTATAGATGGAGTGGGATTTGTTTTATTAAAACCTATGGCAGTGGTGTCGAAGTTATAGTATTCATGCCAGAAGGGGCACAAAGCACCCTTAGTTTTCAAGTGTACTTAGTTTCCTTGTATTTCTCCCTTGCAATGAGAATGGCTAGAATATGCCTTTTACTTCTTGTCCAGACAGATTTTTGAGACTGAAGAGGCTACCAGATTGTATTCTTGTGGAATCCCAATCAATTACTCTAGGATTCTCTGTGCCTTCTTTTAATTCCTGTGTTTCTGAAGACACAGATGTGGAGAAACCCAGAGGAAAAGGTGCTGGGCTCTGCTTCTCTTTTCTCATCCCAGCGTGGCTAGTGGGACGTAATTCCTTTGTGTTACCAGAAAAGAGCATGCATCTGGCAGTACTCAGTATCATATGCTGCTGATTTTGGCCAGGAAAAGGGAGTAAGAACCATGACCTTTATTTTCCAGAAGACAGAAAATATGTTCTTTTAACAACAATAATGTCTTGCCTTACTTTCCTAGTCAGCTTGGACATTGATTTGAAATATTGGTGGCCTCAGCAAGGATAGTTGTGCCAAGCATATTCAACTCACCATATGTAAATGGCCACTTTCGTGGAAGTTGGACTTGGAATGTGCATGTGAGTCTTCCAGAAGAATTGCCCAGGCCCAGCTTTTCCTCAGTGGAGCTTAAGGCACATTTCTCTCTGATACATCCACAATGCTCATACCACCTGCTTATTTTTCCCCTGCAACATGGTAAAGTAGGTTAGTCAGAAAAAAATGGGCTACACTGCAGTAATCTCATTGAGTTTTATATCTGAACGTGGTCCAGTATTCCACATCACAAGACCAAACAGGCTCCTGACTGGATTTTAGAATTCCTTGTCTATATCTAGAACAGGGGTCCTCAAACATTTTAAACAGAGGGCCAGTCCACAGTCCTTCAGACTATAGTTTGTAGTAGTAGTAGTAGTAGTAGTAGTAGCTGTTGTTGTTGTTGTTGTTGTTGTGTGCCTTCAAGTTATTTCAGATTTGGGCAACCCTAAAGCAACTATCACAGTGTTTTTTTCTCAAAGTTTATTCAAAGGAGATTTGCTTTTGTCTTCCCCTGAGGCTGAAAGAGTGTGACTTGCCTAAGGTCACCCAGTGGATTCAGAGCCACAGTACAAGGTTCAAACCACTACACCACACTTTCTGGATTCTTTCCCCCTCTGTTTCTTACCTACCTTTCTTTCACGCTTTCTTTTCTTTCTTCCCTCTCTTTTTCCTTCCCCTTTTTCTTTCTTTTTCTTTTCCCTCCTCATCCTTCGCTTCATTTTGGGAGGGGTGTAAGAATGGATGCAGGGGATCCCTCTGTTTTGGCGGGAGGAGAGAAGAGGAGAGTTAAGGAGCAAGAAAAGGGTGGTGTTGGCACTGGGTCACAAATGGTAGTGGTGAGTAAAATTTATGGTGGAACAGGGAAAATGACCTTCCTGGGCCAAATCTGGCCTGCAAGCCATAGTTTTAAGGACCTCTGGTTTTCAAGTGGTCCTCAAGCTGTGGTCTGTGAACCACCAGTAGTCTGCAAGAACAAAAATATGGTCCACAGCCCCAAAACCACGCAGCAACGAGAGCAACTAGTCTTGCAAAACCGTCTTGTAGTGCTGAGGCAACGGGGATGTCTGGAGGGGAGAAGCTGACTACACACGAAAGATTACTACTATAACATCAGCTCTAGATGATTAAATATGGTTTTCTATGGGTGAGCAGATGGCAACTACTGGATGGCATATGTTCTGTTATCAGAAACTACAGCTGATGTGGTCTATTCAATGTAATTTTCTGAATCAGCACCACAAATAACCAAACCAAATCTAAAGTTGACCAAAAACTGATTTGTGACCCTTTTGGTACTAATAATAAAAATAACATTTTTATACCCCGCCTCCATCTTGGAGCAGCTTACATGGGGCCAAGCCCGATCAACACAGTTAAAACATAACACAATAAGATACATGACAAACTGTCAATACAGAATAAAAAACATCAACATAAAATAAAAAAAGAACAAAAACATTATAACATTATATAAAAAGCAGGCATCAAAACCAACGGTCATTTCTTGTCATGGGTGTTGGAGAGTGGTCCCAGTTCAAGTGGCCTCTGGTTAAAGTGGTCGCTGGTCAAAAAAGGTTGGGAACCACTGTTGTAGAGCATTATTCTTCCTCAGACTTAATGCCCTTCAGTCCATTCGACTATATCACCTCCCAAATAGAGAACTGGCATATGCTTTTATGTCCTATCTGAATTCTTAAGTGTCTTGTATTAATGTGTTTGTATGCATTGATTTCCCCCTGGAGATGTAAAACTGCCCTTAAAAGTGTACGAGTACATGGTGTTTCCACTGCATGTCATTCCTTAGTCAATCTTTTTTCTTCCTGAATCTCTTTGAGTCATTCTTATGAACGACTGACCACAAGAATCTTCAGGGCTGAATGTGCCTAAATACCATAAATGATGGAATATTTGGTTTGATTTTAAACCACCCTATTATAGGAATGTCTTTTCTTTGTGTGCAGGATGTTGTTGGTTGTTAAATATACATATATTTAGATACAGGGTTGTTGTTGTAATGCTGTAATACACAAATCTCAGCTGTTGTTTTGCTTGTACCTCTTTCTAAATAGCTCATCAATTCGTGGTGACAAAGGGCTGCATACAGTAGTTGGTTAAGTTGTTAAAATTAAAAAACAGATGAACAAGAAATGTACTCAGCAGCAAGATTAGCAGCAGATGTTTTTATAACATTATGAAAGCCGTAGTTTACGAGCAAATTAAGTGGAACAGAGCTACAGAAGGGCCGCATTGGGGCCAAATAACTGTGTTTAGCAAAATTCCACTGGCGCTCACAATAGCATAAAAGCTTCAATCTATAGTCTTGCTTTCATTCCAAAGCATTGCCTTCATGGTTACATATTTGGGTTTTCTAATAGTGTTTCAAAAACCAGGATAATGCAGCGGTTTTCAGAAATAGAAACACAACACCAGTTAAAAAGTGTGAAATCTCTAAATTGTGGATGTATTTCAGACATCCTTCGTTCCTTCCGGGTCTGGGCTCCCAGCACACACACGCTGGCATGGACAGGTGTCCTTCAGCAGTTTTAAAATTAAAAATCTATCTACATTTTGCACAAGAGTGAGAATATAAAACTCAGTGAAAATACCATGCCAGTGTGCATCTATTGTGAAAAGGGCAAATTCTGTGTTTGAGCCTATCAAGGAAGGTATCTTAAATGAAGCTGATAAAAGTACGCTTATTCCGCTGTCGGTTGAAGACTTTTTTGCTCAGGGCTTGGAAGTGTGAATTGGGTTAGCAATTTTGTGTTTGCATAAAATGGTATGCTGCATTTCATTTTTTATTTTTTACACTTTTAAACATGTTTATTATTTAAAGTTGGTTTTAATAACATCAGAATGTAATTCTTTTTAAAATGTTTTTCATGAAATAGTGTTTTATATTTTTGTAAGCTGCTTTGAACCCTATCTTGGAAGAAAAATAGAATACAAATTAAATACAGGCAGCCCCTGAGTTACAAACATCTGACTAACAAATGACTCAGAGTTACAAATGGGGGCAAAACAATAGGAAGTGAGAGAAAACTTCCCCTCAGAAGGGAAATTAATCCCTGAAAAAGTTATCATGGGGAAAAGGTAACCTCACTGAAGCTTTATCTCCAATCCTTGTTTCCACAAGCCAAATTTTCCAAAATCCAGTTAGTAGGGGACAGGAAGTGAGGTGAAATCTTCTGAACAGGTATAGATAGCAAAGGAAGCATCACTGGAGTGCTAACCCTCCCCTATGTGATCCAAAACTAAATATATATACGGGCAGTCCCTAAGTTACAAACAAGATAGGTTTTGTAGGTTTGTCCGTAAGTTGAATTTCTATGCAAGTCGGAACATTTTTTTAAAGTGTAACTCTGTGGAGAGACTTTTTCCCCATGATAACTCTTTCAGGAACTAATTTTCCTTCCAAGGGGTAGATTTCTCTCACTTCCTGTTGTCTCACTCCCATTCTTAACTATTTTTTAATTTATTGTGTCAGAACGAATTGAGAATACAGTTATAATGCATTAAAAATTAAAAACCACAAAAAATCCACAAACAAAATTAAAAATTTGCCATTATGCTAAATTTCCTTTGACCAGAAGCTGGCCACTTGGAGTGCCTCTGGTGTCTCTGTGAGAAGGTCCTCTGTTGTGCTCAGACTACATTGTAGTAGGTGGCCTGTGGTTTGCTCTTCTCCACATTTGCATGTTGTGGACTCCACTTTGTAGCCCTATTTCTTAAGGTTAGCTCTGCATCTTGTGGTGCCAGAGTGCAGTCTGTTCAGCGCCTTCCAAGTCACCCAGTCTTCTATGGCTCCCTCCCCAGGAGGGAGTTTCTCATCTAGTCTCAGCCATTGATTGAGGTTCTGGGTTTTAGCCTGCCACTTTTGTACTCTCGCTTGCTTAGGTGTTCCTGCAAGTGTCTCTGTAGATCTTAGGAAGCTTGATTTAAGACGTTGGCATGATGGCTGATATCCGAACAGAGGATGTGCTGGAGATGTCAATGTCTTGGTCTTTTCATTACAGGCTGCTATTTCCCTATGGATGTCAGGTGGTGCAATAGTGGCTAAATAGTATAATTTCTCCATAGACATCCTGTGATAATGCGACATGTCTCATGAAGAGCTTCATTCAATGTTTTAATGTGGTCAGATGTATTCCACACTGGGCATGCATATTCAGAAGCAGAGTAGCAAAGTGCGAGGGCAGTTGTCTTCACTGTGTCTGGTTGTGATCCCCAGGTTGTGCCAGTCAGCTTTCGTATGATTTTATTTCTCCCACTCACTTTTTGCTTAATATCCAACCAAGGCTTCTTATAAGTCAGAGCACAGTCCAGAATAGCTCCCAGGTATTTTGGTGAGCTGGAATGCTCCAGTGGATACCTTCACAGGTAATCCTTAGAGCTTGAGATGCTTGTCTCTTCCTAAGATGAAAAGCTCACATTGTGTTTTAGATAAATTAGGAATCATAACATAGTTCTTAAATATGAATCTTTGTAAGTTGGGTGTTTGTAACTCCGGAACTGCCTGTATATATTTGGAATGGAGTTACACTTTAAAAACATACCTGTTCTGACTTACATAGAAATACAGCTTAAAAACAAACCTACAGAATGTATCTTGTTCATAAGTTGGAGACTGCTGGTATAGGAATAAGTAAGAAATATAGTAGAGCTACATTTTGAATACTGTCATCCTTTTCCATTGCGCCACCAGAGCCCCCTTGTGCCAGCAGGACTGTAGACTGACAGGTTGCAGGTTTGAATCCGGGTGAGCGCAAATGCGCTCCCTCTGTTAGCTCCAGTTACCTATGCGGGGACATGAGAGAAGCCTCCCACAAGGATGGGAAAACATCAAAACATCCGGGTTTCCCCTAGGCAACATCCTTGCAGACAGCCAATCCTCTTACACCAGAAGCTACTTGCAGTTTCTCAAGTTGCTCCTGACATGAAAAAAAAATCCTTTTCCACTTTCCATCCTTCCTAAATGCTGTTTCTTGGAACATAGTGGATTGGAAACTGTCTAGTAACCAAAAGGAAGCCTTGGCCATGTGTCTAGTATTACACCTTCATTGTACAGCAATAACATAAAACTTCAAAGTTGTTTGGTGCCAAAATCTGTACCAGGTGCTGTGTGTTTCCTCTCTGTTCTTGTTTATTTGTCTGCAGAATGCTAGCACTGATGGTTGTTTGGGGATCAAAATTCTCTTTCAATCTTAGTTCCATCTTTTTCCAAAAAACCTGTGCATGAATTTCACCGCATAACCAATCCTTCTCTGAGAACAAAGCTTTCATAATTTTTCTTGTCTTGATTATGCCAACATTGAGAAAAGAGAGAGCGAGAGAGAGAGCACCCGCAAGCGCTGTTTATGCAGACGGCATCTGTTCTTTCCAGAGAATTTTGCTGTAGACTTCTGAAAGCCTTTGAATACTACCCTGGGAGCCCAGGAATTCACCCAAACCACCTTGTAATATCGTTTTTGTTGCCAGAGGGGTTGAACAGCAAGTGCTGTTAATGTAGGAGTGCTGTTAACCATGCTATAGGGATTCCTCTTGGACAAACATCTGCCCTTGAATTGATGTTTCGGTCTATGTTCATTTCCAGTATTTAGCCTCGGGATAATAAAAGAAGGATCAACATGTGTTTTGAGGAAAATGCAGTACTTACATAATTGTGGTGAATGATGTTGTCTGTCTAGTGAGTCGGTATCTCTCAGCATTGGGAACATATTGCCCCCAGATATTGTTGGACTGCAGCAATCGTAGCCAGGACAGCAAATGCTGAGGTCCACCAGCATACAGGGGCCACTTCTTCCTTATCCCTAGTTGAAGTCTATTATGACAATTTCAAATTTCTTGAAAATGTACTTCTGTCTCTCACTTGTTGTCGCAATAAGTGATTCCCAGTCTCACAGAGGTCCAGACCCTCCTTGTTTTTGGTGATCTAAACTAATATATTGCCATCCTTGAATTGTGCCTGATTTAAAAGTGTGGATCTAAAAATGGATTTGGAATCTGGAAAATACTTTACTTTCTATGAGATAGACGTTTGTTTTATCGTGTTTGATCATGCTCATTTGCCACAATCCCTGTGGTAGCATTATGGCTGTGACTTGTGAAAAGAGAAGCCCTGCGGGGAGAAAAAGAGTTGTTTTGAGTTATAAACTGTGGTTACCACAAAGCGTGATTTCATGTGATATATGAATCAGAGCATGGAAATAATATGTTGCGAGTATTGGTCTTAATTTGTTGTGGTTTTTTTAATAATGCGGAAGAAACTTTGTATTTCATTTTTAGCTTAATGACACTCGCATTTGTTACATTTTTTGGCAAAACAAAAAGTGGGTTTTTGGCCTGTTCTTTTGCTGTTGTTTTGTTCCCGTTTCCTCCCAATTATTTAAAGCCAGAGCAGGTTTTTCAGGAAACAGGTGCTTTCAGATTGCCTTGGGCTTCTTTTTTTAAAAGTACCGAGCTTATGAAATAAGGGTTTTCATTGCTTATGTTATCAATGACATGCTACTTCATGGAACCACATAGATATGAAAACAATTCCTAAGTTAATATTTCAGCTATTTTTTAAATTGATATACTAAGCTCTAGCCTGAATTGAGTCAGAACAGGAATCTTGCAGTTGGAAAAAAGTGTGGACAGGTTATTCTCACCTCCTTCTTCATTCTTTCCCAGATCGTATGGAGAGAGAGAGTGAAACACTCTTAGGTGGTATAACTCAACTTCTCTCTGTTTTCAGCAGCAATAAAACTACATTGAGTTGCTTCAGGGAGGAAAGAAAGATGCTTCGTGGCATTTTGGGATTCTTACCGTATTGGAAACGGGTGGCCGAATTAGGTGGGCTATGGTCTTTCCTTTTCTCCATGCATCAGTGGCCAGTACTAAGGAAAAGCTTGCCTTCAAATTAAAGTGAATGGGGGTCATCTCACTAACTGTTAAACATTAGGAGGAGTTTTTTTTAAGTCTCTAAGTGCTGAACAATCTGGCAACATTCTTGGTCAGTTTACAACAGTGGTTCCCAACCTTTTTTTGACCAGGACCACTTTGACTAGGGACCACTCTCCAAAAGGGTTATAAATCAGTTTTTGGTCAACTTTAGATTCAGAAAATTGCATTGGATACACCACATCAGCTCTAGTTTCTGATACAGAACATATTGTTTGAACATGTAAAAATCAGTTGGTGAGTGTGTTACCTGAAAAATGTGAAGCTGATGGGTTGGGCCCAGCCCCAGAGGCTAGCTGAGCCTGAGAGTTTTGGCAACAGTTACATGTTTAGGTTTTCTGTGCAGGAGCTTGCCAAGACAGTTAGTATAATTTCTGCTTCTGGGCTGCTGGAAGAAGATCTTTCACATGGATACCTAAGGACCATTTGAATCTCTCTCAAAGGACATTGTGTGAGTCAATGCAACTGTTCACATGACTGTATATATGTTGCTCTGCATAACAATGAGTAAAATCTTATTATTTGCTGATCATCTGCATGACATCTTTTCTCTAGCAAAACAGTGTGTGGATTGGTAAAGACGTGAGCTATGCGTGATTTTCATTCCACCACACATTTGCCATCCAATAGTCGCCATCTGCTCATCCATAGAAAACAATATTTAATAATTTAGAACCATGGACCTTATTTCAGGTCTCGGTGGCTCACAGATTAGGAACCACTGGTTTAGAGAGATGGGAGAGGTTCAGAAAAAGTGGCATTATTAGAAATATTTTAAGGAGGCAAATAAATGTATACTTAGAGTGAGTAAACGCCACTGAACTCAGTGCACTGTAGGTATAAATACAAGTAAAAGTCAAGTGAGAGGACATTCCTCGTGTAGGAAGATATATGAGGAAAAGATTGAAGAGAAGTGAAACTGGGAGCCCGGTCACTGTGTAACCAAGGGTGCAGAGGGGAAGGCATTAGAGAGAAAGGGTAGAAAATATGGTCATAAAGGAGTGAGTTAAAGAAGTGTGTGAAAACAAATGCAAGAAGCTTTAAAACGACATGAGAAGATATAGTAAGCCAATAGTTGTAGTGGGAAAAAGAAATGCATTATACACAGAAAATGTCAAATGAGCAACACTGAGTTGTAGAAGTAGAAAGGCCAACAGGAAGTGTTTTGGAATTACCAGTACAGTAACAGAGAAGATGGGCAAATGATTCCTCAATGTCTGCAGAAAAAAAGTAATGTAAACCTAGTGTAACATTCTTGTTGGTATTGTGTTCAGTAGTAAAAGAGAGAATGAAGGACCAAAAGACATATCCAAATCAAACAGCAGCGATTTGGGGTTAAAGTAATTGTTTCCTCCTCTGCCCAGGTCTTGAGCCACCAAACAATGCCTCTCCCACATTACAAACTGTGGTGTCTGAATGTTGTTCTTTTCTTCTTCTTTTTTTGGATCCTCATTCATGACTGGGATCACTTTACATGTCTGTATGAAGCTAAATATAACCGCCTTAAAGCAAGTGCAAATGTGAGAGCTGGACCATAAGGAAGGCTAAGCGAAGGAAGATAGATGCTTTTGAACTGTGGTGTTGGAGGAAAGTGCTGAGAGTGTCTTGGACAGCGAGAAAATCCAACCAGTCCATACTTCAGGAAATAAAGCCTGACTGCTCATTGGAGGGAAGAATAGTAGAGGCCAAGATGAAGTACTTTGGCCACATCATGAGAAGAAAGGAAAGCTTAGAGAAGACAATTATGCTGGGGGAAATGGAAGGAAAAGGGAAGAGGGGCCGACCAAGGGCAAGATGGCTGGATGGCATCCTTAAAGTGACTGGATTGACCTTGAAGGAGCTGGGGGTGGTGACGACCGACAGGGAGCTCTGGCGTGGGCTGGTCCATGAAGTCACAAAGAGTCGGAAACGACTGAACTAATGAACAACAACAAAGGAAGAGCTGTGTACTCATTGTAGCTTCTCACTTGGCTGCCCTAGAGAGGTCCAGGATTCTCTCACTAGAAAGGTAGCATTTGGCACATGTGCCGTGGGGGAAGGAAACTCTGACCACAAGAGAGCTATGAGGATCCATGCACTGTGCTTTAAAGTCTCTTGGCATCTGTGTCTTGTGTGCGATCCCTTTGCAGCCTCCCAACATCCCAGAACAAAAAGTTTTAGATATCATTGATTGTCGTAATGCTAAGGTGACAGCCCTTTAATGCTGGAAAGTAGCACACGTCCACAAGAATTCTGTATACTAGCTACAGGGCAAGCAAGCCTATAATTAAAATGGTGTCCTTTCTAGGCAAGAATGCCTTGTAGTGTTTTAAGTCAAACAATCTCTTCTTGTATGTGCAAACTCAGCAGAACCTCAGGGAGCTGTTCAAGGGTACCTTTTCAATGCTTCCAGTCTTATCTTGAAGGTGTGCAAATTGTTTTAAAAACCAAGCTAGATACACATAAGATACATGTGATGCAGTGGCTAGAGCAGAGCTTTCCAAACGTTCATGCATCGGTTGAAGTGTGTAGGTGTGTCTCACAAACATAAGGCCAAATCACTGAGTCTATGTGAAATACACAATAAATCATATATTTTTACAAATATAAATGAATTATTTTCATGAGATATTTTATGTACCCATACATTTTGTTACTACAATTTCCCAATGTGTCCATATTTCTTATAAGGTGTTGGTTTAGCTTCTGGTTTGTTGTGAAATGATCCATGTCTAAAATGTATGTCACCATCATGAAATGTTTAGAAAGCTCTGGCTTAGAGTCTTAATTGGGAGTTTGGAAAGCCAGGTTCTAGTTTGCTCCAAGTCGTTAAATGGCTCAGTCACTCTCTCTTGATGTACCGGTAAGTCTGAAGTGAGTTGGAAGAGAACATGTATGTTGCTTTGCCCTTACTTCAGGCAAAGCAGCCTTTAAATCAGTCGTTCACAATCTGTGACCTGTGGACTACTAGTGGTCCACAAGAACGAAAACATGGTCCGCGGCCGCACCATTACTACGCCATTAACTTGAAACCATGCAGCAAAACCCTCTTATAGTGCCGAGGCAACAAGGGTGTCAGGAGAGGAGAGGCTGACTACCCACAAAAGATTACTACTAACACATCAGATCTAGATGATTAAATATGGTTTTCTGTGGGCGAGCAGATGGCAACTACTGGATGGCATATGTTCTGTTTCAGAAACTACAGCTGATGTGGTTTATCCAATGCAATTTTTTGAATCAGCACCACAAATAACCAAACCGAATCTAATGTTGGAGCGTGGTCCCTGAACAAATCGTCCCTGGTCAAAAAAAGGTTGGGAACCACTGATTTAAATGATAAAGCAACATGATAAGGAGGAGCATGGCAGAATCACAAAAGCTCAGGTGGTCAGTTTTTTCTTTCCTTTTAATTCTTCACAAAAGCGAAAATAAGCTTTTAACGAGGCATGCGAGAAAGGCTTGGGGAGTGAGCCATTTTTAAATAATGGGAAATACTGATCAAAATAAGATGATCCTGTTTTCAGCTGCTATGTTAGAGTGCCTTTAAAATGAAACCTGATTTAAAGTTGAAATGTGCCCCCAGAAGTGCAATTTGACTTAAAAGAAAAAATGTTTGCTGTTTGTAAGCTCTGTTTTAAAGAATTCTGGAAAGAAGCTTGCTATTACACAGCATTGAGAGTAGCAAATTTAAAAAATGTCATAGGAGATTGTCCTGGTAAGTCAGCAGGGAGAGTAAATTCGCTTCTAGAAATTGCCTATTCCTATTGTGAACAGTTGCAGCCTAAAAATGGGGAAATGGCACATGTTCCTCTCTTTAACATTAAATGAGTGATACTCTGCTTCATTCTCTGGTAATACTGAATATTGTGGAGACGTTTATGAGTTCTGAACATGCTTGCCCTTTAATCCGTAACTCAGCGACCTGCTAAAGGTTTCTGTTTTGAATACATACTCTCAATTTTTGTATTAAAGAATGCAATCGGAAATTCTCCACAATATTCAAAACAAACTTAGAAAGAAAAAATCTTTAGGAAAATTTTCATTCTTACCAAGAACCTAAATAAATCTGTGCTCTTGAGTGCCAAGCATATTTTTAGACATACATGTGTATTTTAAATGGAATTCTTATTTTCCTTGTCATTTTAAACATCCGAGTTGACAGCAGACAGATTCCCACTGTTTTCTTTGTGCTGCTAGGGGACAAATGCAGGATAAAGTAGTGATGAAAGAGAGATAATAATACAAGCTAAATGTGAGTGACTTGAAGACAGTATTCCTTTGGACAGGTGGAAAGGTGAACTCATGGCTGACATACCGAGTTTGAAATAACTGGGAAAGTTTGTCCTCTTCGTCCTGCCCTCAACCCCCTTATTTATATTATATTATATTAATATTTAGATTTATTAACTACTTGTTAATTTAATGTATATGCTGTCTTTCTCCCAGATCAGGAACCAAGGGTGGATTCCCAGGAGAAGTACATTTAAAGCATGTAACAATAAAATAGAAGAACAATTAAAATAACTTGGTCAAACATTTTAAAGTACATTAAAACCATACAAAAGTTTTAAAAGATAAGTAAAACATCCCCAGTTACACAGCCACCCACCGTCCTTATTGTTGCACTCTAGGTCTGGAAACACCTATGACCACCACACCACACAAGAATCCAGGAATATAAACAAACAGTTTATTGTAAAACACATAAAAAGCATATAAAAAGCAGGAATAAGAATGGAAAATATAATACAATCCAAAAAGGTTTAGCAACAGGTGATATCCAAACAATAATCCAAATGTCTCATAAAGTTCCAGAAGTGACAAAGTTCAGGAACAACCAGAAATCACAGGTACAGCACAATTCCACAAGCAAGAAGGTAGTATAACTAGTAAAAACTTGAACAAGAACATAGAAAACTTCTAGGATATTAAAATTCTAAACCAAGGCTTGACTTGAATCAAGAACAAGAGAACTCAGGCTTAGCTCCTCACTCTACCACTGAACTGCCCTTAAGGTAAACAACTTGTTGTTTCGTAGGTACCCATGAAAGCATTACATCTCCTGTGAATTTTCTCCACAACTTTCCCTCGTAATATCTCAGACCAGCATAATCTAAATTTGGCTCTAATTTGTAAACAAAGACTTTTGTTGACCTCCGTAGCTGCAGGTGGTTTGTCCTGGAAACTTTCCTTATCACTTAGTTCTTCACTCGATTCCTTATCTGCTGTTACTACTTCTGACTCTTTGGACTGGCCCTGCACTTTCCAGGCCAGTTTTCTCATAGAGAGAAACACCATTTCCCTGACCTGAATTTCCCAGACTTGAGAGCCCATCATTTTGTGCCACGGGAAAACCCACAATCCTCCCTAAATCATCAGTTAAAAATCAGCCCCTAGCTTATGCATTAAAAGAAAACCTTGATTTTTCCATATGGGACACTATTTTATTATGCCATTGGATATAATGGAATGAGCATTCACAGATTTTGGTATCCACCTAGGTCCTGAAACCAAACCCCAGTGAATACCGAGGGCCTACTGTTCCATTATATGGAGTGGAGATCCAAGATGATAGAATGGGAGTGTAGCCCATTTTGCCATCAACATTACCTTTCCATGCGTATTATTTATTACCCAAATAAATAGAAGATAAGTGTCTTTTGCTTTGAATAATTATTTTTTAGGTATTCTACTTTCTTAGTGCCTTTCTAAGATGGATGATGTGCCAAGAATCTCCAAGGGGAGCTGCATTATGTGCTCATAATAGGCTACTCTCCGGCTGATGATACCTTTGTCAGGAGGATAAGGAATCTGCTTTTCTCTGTGTGTCTGTTCTCTCTGCTGGGCTGTAGATTGTTCTGTAATGATCTGTCTGTAGGGTGGTGGGTGGGTGACACAGTTAATGCTATCCTCCCAGCCTTGAGACACTTTGAATAATTCAAAGGTGTTAAGTGGGGAAGAAGCAAGTGCCGCGGTCTGTGCTTTTCCTTCCTTTTTATTGCATGCTCTTCCTTGTTTGTTACCTAGGAAACCAGGCTCGCCCGACATGTTGATGATGAGATGGAGTCTGAACTATTAACTGTCAGAACTATCTTCCATCTCAGCTTAATATTTTTCCCCACCGATCCGCTGAAATTCTCTTAAATTGCCCAGAATTATGTTGCCCTGAAAAATTGCAGGGGTTGTCTCATGTTCTCCTCCCATTTCTAATTCATCTGTGAGAATGTAGCGACAAACAAGTGTAGCATTTTAAAACCATGGACATCATCTCCATAGTGGTTTCTAGAGTTAGCAGGTCCAAATAGCATGTTTTGAATTGTACAATAGAGTCTCGCTTATCCAACCTTCGCTCATTCAACGCTCTGGATTGTCCAACGCAGCCTGCCTCCTGCCCAGATCCAGTGTTTGTGATGTTTTGGTGCTAAATTCGTAAATACAGTAATTATTACATAACTTTACCGTGTATTGAACTGCCTTTTCTGTTGATTTGTTGTAAAGCATGATGTTTGGTGCTTAATTTGTAAAATCATAATGTAATAGGCTTTTCTTTCATCCCCCCTTATTATCCAACGTTTTCACTTATCCAATGTTCTGTTGGCCCATTTATGTTGGATAAGTGAAACTCTACTGTATTTGCAAAAATACAAGGAAAGCATTGATTGATGATAAAAGTTCAATTTGGATGGTGTGTAGTATCCACATGAATCAGAAATTTAGAAATGTCTGGATTATGTGATGTCCTCCCTGCTGATTTACTTAGCTCATTCCTCTTCTCCTTCTCCTCCTCCTCCATTTCTTATCAGCCTCTCCGCACAGCTTGAATGGGCAGAGTTTACATCTGCCTGCTTCCTCCCTAGGGAGAGTAGACAGTATAACTTGATGGGGTTTTTTCCTTGTTTCTTTTGTATACCTGCTGTAAAATCCTTGGTCTTTTCCACTATCCTTCTCTTTCATACTTGAAAACTGAGTTTGGGTTAATGTACTGGTTATGGTTGGACTAGACTAGAGTATATTGAAATATCCTGACCTTACTCCAAAATATATTAATGTAAGGGGTATTATGGTTGAACCTGTCACTTCAGAGTTTGTCTCATTATGTTTGACAGTGTCTGGGGCAAACCACACCTGCCTAACTCTCATGCAACAATATTGAGTTCCCAGTGCACCCCTTTGTCAGCCATAAACTGCTATATTTGATTTTATGCAGTGCTGAGCTCTACTGGACTGCCTTCTGTATTCTGTGATAAATTACTTAAAGTGAAATTCTATGACAAATTACTGAGATTTCAAGAAAAATATTGTTATTACCAGTGGCTGTTGGCTGTCCTATCACCACAACCCCATTTGCTGAGTCGTTCTTCCAAGTGTGTAAACAGATAACGGTTGAATAGAGTTATTATGCTTCCCAAAAATGTGGGTTTTGAGTCATGGGAATATCGACAGATTCTTACAAGAGAAGAGAATGTTGGCAAAAGAAAATGTCTAAGTCATTTTAGGTTAAGTTTTAATTCATTGTCCTATAGGTATAGACGGATTCAAGGAACATTAGCTTTAACTATGTTGGGTTAGCACTGCAGCTATCTATCCAGAGATGCACCTTTGGATCACAGTGGTCTCCTGGTCCCTGGCTGGAAGATGCTGATCAGCATTACCAGTTTTTGCAATGATGAATAGGTTGTGCAGAAGGGCAACGCCATTGCTACAGCTGGAGACCAAATCAAGCTAAGCTGGATTCATTCTTTCGTGCAAATTGTCACCTGTAGTAACAACGCTACTTGGCCCTCAGGGACCACATTATTGACAATAGGCCTCTACATGTGTAACTGCATGGAAATAAGCATGTCGTCCTTTTGATATCCCCAGTGAAACAGCTTCTGTCAAAATCCCTATTCTCTTTTCAGTGGAAAACAGAATGTGCTTTCGACACTGTGAAATCATCAAGTCCCAAAGAAACCAGTTCTTTTGAGGAAAGAAGAGCTGTGCTCTGACACAGTTGCTCCATCAAATAGCAGGCAGAACAATGTCGGCTTTTGAGAGTCATCTTGAAACAGAGGTTGAATTGTCAGTAGCCGACTTCCGATGGACTGATTTTCCTGTTCTGAGATCTAGAACAGTACAGTAAATGGGCCTTTTTTCCCTGCACAAATGACAAGAAAATGCTTTGTAATGTATAATTTGCAGACCTTTTTTTGTTTCCATTACAGGGGAGTTCTTTCAGTTAATTCTTCTCATAGTCTTGAAAACAGACTATGCTAAAATAGAATTTGCATGAATTTGAGGGAAAAAAATAGGACAAATATTTTGGTTTACTTCAGTAGTCAAAAAATGTGATGTCTGTGTGTGGTATCCTTCAAATCTTCCTTTCCAGCAAATTCTCTTCCAACAGTAAATTTTCTGTACAAAAGCTCCTGACGGACGACTTACGTCTCCTACCTAGAAATTTCCACTTGGCCCAAAAGTGTGCCCTTAAAAGAACTGAGTTGTTAGTGGGGTTTCTTCCATTTTAATTGATATATGAGAGAGAGAGAGAGAACTGTTGAGCAACTTCCCAAAATATAAGAGCATTGTATACCTTGTGATCTTGTGAAAACTCAGGGGGTGATGACTTCTGGTTCAAAAAGAGCATTGCATTTGTTTGTTTACTTCCATTATACTATAGAGATGGAGAAACCAAAGACGAGAAAGATGGATGATTAAACAAGTCAGTCAGGTTCCCTATTTTTTTTTAAAGGCTAAAGCATTTGTATCTCTTAGTTTGGAAGAAGAAAAAGGATAAATAAGAAGGACCTAATATTGCATTTTCTAAACCATTTGTATGGTATGAATTCAGTAGCAAAGAAGACTGAAAACAATTCATGGTTTGTCAACAGCACATGGTAACTAATAGAACCTCCTAATGTAAATAATAACACTTGGTATTTATATAGCAACTTCAGTATTCAGAGTGTTTCTCTGTATAGTATCCTGGTTATCTTTACAGTAGCCCTATATTGCAAATGGTGCCTTACTTAAGGTTGCATATGGAGTTTCCAGCTATAATAAGGGTTGAAGCCACCATACTGAATCACAGTATCTCTTCTGCCGTTGCTCTAAATATTTTTGGTGGAAACGATCTGAAAGAGCTGTTCACAACTTCACTGTTGAGCTCTGAAGAAAATCCTACTGGTTGATAGACTAGATGGACTTTAATCTGGCAAGAGGGTTCTTGTGCTTCCTGGGTTCATCTTTCTTCTAGTTCTGCAGCTGAACAGGTATTGCTGAATTATGTCAAAAGCAGCAGACTGAAACTTGCAATCTGATTTTGCCTGTCTTAGTAGTGAGTGTGAGCGAGAAAGCCCTGCATTCATTGATCTGGATCCTATATTCCCTAGAGATGCTGACGCTTCCATTTGGCTCCTGCAGAACAAACACCAGCCATCACTTTGGTCAGTGGCTTGGCTTTGGAAAGTACACAAGTTTCCACTTAGGAAACCACAAAATATAAAGCTCAACTATATTTCTACCCCAGATAAACTCCCAAAAAGCCTCCTTTCCCCCTTCTAGGCCATTTATACCTTACAGATGTATGTGTGTGTCTGCCTCTCTCTGTTTGTATATATCTATCATTTTTGCCCTTTTAGAAATAGCACCTCGAGTTTGCATTGATAATCCTCTGAACTGACACAAGTTATTCTACATTTAAGAGGCTTAGATTATAAAGGTTTCTATTCTAACTGCATTGAAAGGAAATTTGAGCAATTGACAATCCAGTTCAGTGTTCTTTCTTAAGCTGATTAACCACATCATTTATTTTGTATAGTCTGTTTTTAAACTACAAAGACTCAGGGTGGTTATTGTTCTTGTATAATATGAAAGACCATTTCATGGTCTGCGGCCTCACTGTTACTACACCATTGCAACAAGAGCGACTGGTCTCGCGAAACCCTCTTATAGTTCCGAGGCTTATTAAATATGCTTTCTGTGGACAAGCAGTTAGTGACTGTGGCGTATGTTCTGTATCAGAAACTAGAGCTGATGTGGTCTATCCAGTGCAATTTTCTGAATTAGCACCCCAAATAACCAAACCAAATCAAAAGTTGACCAAAAACAGATTCGTAACCCTTTTGGTACTAATGTTGGAGAATAGTCCCTGGTCAAAGTGGTCACTGGTCAAGTGGTGCCTGATCAAAAAAAGGTTGGGAACCACTGCTTTAGGCTCTCCAACCTCCGAGGAACATTCCAGGCACCATTTCTGCCACATGAGGGTCGCAGAGAGTCTAACCGAGGCTTATAGGTCCCTATTAAAAATTGTGTAGGGCAGCAACAATACCCATCAGCTGCCTTCTTCTGCCTCACCACTCCAAAAGCAGTGTGCGCTGTGGAGCAGATGTGAAATATTGTGTGTAGTTGGATCCAAGAATTCTGATCCCTCAGATATGGCACGCCCACTGGATTAATGGGCATAATTGCTACAAAGACTCCCTGTTCACACGTATTCTTATTTTTTCTGATTTATAATATTTTATTAGCAATTTACATGCTGTAATAGTAAATTGTAGCCTACCCAACTTAGCATACCACAAACAACATTCCATGATTCCAAGTGCAATCAGAGAATTACTGTCAGGAAATAGCAGAGGAAGCGAAGAGGAGACAGACAACACTCCATGACACTTAGGGCCCAGAAGCAGATAAAAGGCTCCTCTTGTATGTCAACTGACCCTTCCATTCCTTTATCCTGGCGTGTCATATGTTCCTTAGATTCTTAGCCTGAGGGCAAGGGAACTGTCAGCTTCACAATTTGTAAGCTACTCTTGGAGCGTTCATGGCTGAAGAGTGGAGCAGAAATGAATGAATGAATGAAAGAAAGAAAAAAGAAAGAAAGAAAAGACAGACAGACGACAGCGGTGGATGGTAATCAATATCCGAAAAATGCTCATGGTACTTTCCAAGGGATCATATGATTCAGAATATGGATATGACATGCATGTTATGAGTGGGTCTTCTTCTATTTTGCCAAAAGCAGGGTGAACTTTGCTTTCTTACAATGTCAGAGTCCAAACTCTGTCTCACTCATGATAAATAAACAAAGCTACTAAGTTTTCCAAGTTTTTTATACAGGACATTTTCAGTTGTCTTATCATAAATGGATGAAAATCAGCAATATATATATATGAAACCGTACATTTTGATTATTTCTTTTGATTGTGATTGAGGGAAATTGTGCCCCCAGCTCATCCAGGGATGACTAGTTTGAGGATGAGGACCTGGGCCTGTGCACCACTTCACTTACATGCCATGAGTGTCTGTTCCAACTGTGAAAAGGAAGGGAGATGCTGGGCGGTACAGAAACATGTGGGAAATAGAAAGAAAAGGAGGAATGAGCTCCATATATGCCCACAATGTTACACACCCAGCGGATTTGGTTTCTTGTTCTCTTCCTGTGTTCCACAAGTTTCTGTTCTTCCCGTACCTCCCTTCTTCGGCTGGGTGAAACAAACATTCATGGTACATAGGAAGAGGAAGATGAGACAGATCTCCAGGTTAAATGAAGTGGTGCACAGGGCCAGATCCTGTGTGTTTTGGACATCTGTTTTGCCTGGTCAAAGCAAGGAAGATGCTGGGTGAGCCAGCAATGTGTGGGATGCCAACTTCATGGAGAGTGGCACTTCCTCTCACCTTCTGAGGATGAAGTTGCCGTGCGAATATTGACAAGAGCAGTCCCAACTTCAGGAGTTGTGTAGCGGCACAAGTTTGCCTATACAGCCAGCCCCCGAGTTACAAACATCTCACATACAAATGACTCATAGTTACAAACAGGGATGAGACAATTCAAGTAAGAAAAACCTACCCCTCAGAAGGAAAATCTACTCCAAGAAGAGTTGTTATCATGGGGGGAAGGTGACTCCACTGTAGTTTTCTCACCAATCCTTGTTTCTACCAAAAGCCACATTTTCCAAAATCCAGTTATCACAGAGAGAGAAAGTGAGGTGAAACCTTCTGAACAAAGACAAAGATAGTAAAACAAAAACCACAGGGATGTTAACCCTTTCCTATGCTAGCCAAAGTTAATACATATATATATATATATTCGGTTGGAGTTACATTTAGGAGCCCCCAGTGGGGTTAAATCGCTGAGCTGCTGAACTTGCTGACCAAAAGGTCAGTGGTTTGAATTTGTGGTGGGGTGAGCTCCCACTGTTAGGCCCAGCGTCTGTCAATCTAGCAGTTCAAAAACATGCAAATGTGAGTAGATCAATAGGTACTGCTTTGCCAGGAAGGTAATGGTTCTCCACGTAGTCATGCCGGCCACATGACCTTGGAGGCATCTACAGACAACGCCGGCTCTTTGGCTTAGAAATAGAGATGAGCACCACCCCCCAGTCAGATACAACTGGACCTAATGTCAAGGGGAAACTTTTACCTCTACTTTACATTTAAAAATATCCCTGTTCCAACTTACATACAAATTTAAGTTAAGAACAACCTTACAGAACCTTTCTTGTTTGTTACTTGGGGACTGCCTGTATTCAGAACTGTGAACGTGGAACCCACGAAATTAGGGGCACAACTCTAAGCAGCAGCAGGATGCCTCTGTATGTGGCTAGCTGGGGAACGGCTAAAGTAGTGCCATGGAATGAGTCAACCATTGTTGTGCAGATAGGCTTCTGATCTGATCTTGCAGGGTTGTGCTTGAATGGGGAAGGAGGGGAGAGAACAAATCAGTGGTTAACTTTCTTCCTTTCTGTTTTTAGTACTTGCCCTGTGTGAACCTCTTCTTGCCCCAGTGTTATATTCCATTCCATTTCCTGCTGTACATTTTCCCTTTGTTCTCCTTACCCTTCCTTGTTTTCTGGATCTGCACTTGTGGATATCCTCATTTGCCCCACCCCAGAGCAATCATTGTGGAAAATGTTTCCTAGAGCAAGCGGGAAAGAAATTGAGAGAAGAGTTATAGGCTTGCATACTGATGCAAATCAGACAAATAGCAGAAATGATAATTTGTTTATCACACAGCACTGAAGGACATGTTGTATCACAAACAGTTTCGAGGCATCTAATCATGTGCCTCTTGAATGCAATAACTGTAATTCAATCAAATCAGAATCCTTTGCTTTTAACTAATATGAAACACATGATTATGTTTTTATTTTGTGTTGTATACACAAAGGCGTGTTACACTGATCTATTTTTTCTGAATCAAGCCAATGTAGTACAAATCTTCCATTGCCACATGAAGATTATTCATTACACAGCCATCTTTTGTTAATTACTTTGGCCTAATTTCCTGGAAAAATGAGTGCCGTACACTATGCCAAACCATCAGGACATGTGTAACAATTGAAATAGTTGTGATTTCTTGCAGTTTTCAAAGCTGTGATAAGCAATGCCTTGGAAATGTTCAGAAACCAATCTTAAACATGCTTTCTTTAAAGGAACAAACTGAAATGTGGATATTATGGAGACATGTGACATTGCTGCACGTAACAAGGAACATCCTAATAGTTGCCTATCTCCAGATGAATTATTTAGCAGGGGCACTGTCTCATCAGTGTTACCCTAAGTTTTTCTTTTGTGACCAGCACTGTCCTGCTCAATTATTACTATGAGCAAAGTACTATCACATGTTGATGAAGGAAGAGCTACATGCAGAAATTGATGAAGGAAGAGCTACATGCAGAAATGTGTATTTTTTTCCATTGTCACCCAAAGGATAAATGAAGCTGCCAACTACTCACATGGAAATGCATATGAGACTTGGAGAAAAATAGATGAAGCTTTGTTGGCAATATGATATTGAGGGCTTGTCTAGATCCATTGTTCATAGAATCATAGAGTTGGAAGAGACCTTGTGGGCCATCCAGTCCAACCCCCTGCCAAGAAGCAGGATAATTGTGTATAAAGCACCCTCAACCGATGGCCATCCAGCCTCTGTTTAAAAGCTTCCATAGAAGGAGCCTCCACCACACTTTGGGGTAGAGAGTTCCACTGCTGAACAGCTCTCACAGTCAGGAAGTTCTTCCTAATGTTCAGGTGGAATCTCTTTCCTGTAGTTTGAAGCCATTGCTCCGTGTCCTAATCTCCAGGGCAGCAGAAAACAAGCTTGCTCCCTCCTCCCTATGACTTCCCCTCACATATTTATACATGGCTATCATGTCTCCTCTCAGCTTTCTCTTCTTCAGGCTAAACATGCCCAGCTCTTTAAGTCACTCCTCATAGGGCTTGTTCTCCAGACCCTTGATCATTTTAATCTCCCTCCTCTGGACACATTCCAGCTTGTCAATACCTCCTTCAGTTGTGGTGCCCAGAATTGGGGTAGCATGTCTTCCCTGGATCTAGACACTATACTCCTATTTATGCAGGCCAAAATCCCATTGGCTTTTTGAACAGCAGCATCACATTGTTGGCTCATGTTTAACTTGTTGTCCACAAGGACAGTTAAATGCATTCCTCAAGGCCACCACAGTTATAATTGTTCATGATTGATTACAGTTGGGGTGTGAACGTGTGTTTTGGATCAGTGTTGACTTTGAGATTTTGCGCATTCCATTCTACAGTGGGATGGCTGCAAGATACTGGGAAGTTTTCATTTGCATTTTAAACGAATTGCATCTTAAACAAGTCAACCTCAGGCTTATATTGCAAGGGTGATTTGTTTGAACAAACCAAAATTAGGATTAATATGCTTGGCTTTTGGAAATAATAATACACAGAACTGTGGTTAATATAATATGGAAATTTCTAGTCTTCTGACTGTGCCAGAGGTGGGAGTGTGCATGAAGCCAAACCACCAACAGTAGTTTAGTACTACATGAGAAGAAAGGCAATGCATTGTGCATTTAACTGAACTCTTACTCTACACTGTCATTGCCTCTCCCAATTGCATATAAGGAATTATGCAGGTTTGGTTTAATTAAGGAGAGAGACTAAGAGGTAGGGAGTCTGTGACTGTTCGTATATTTTTGGACTACGACTCACATCATTCCTGCTTGTTGGCCATGCATGTTATGGCAGGCAGCAACAACACCTAGAGAGCCACAAATTCCCATCTCCCATCAGAGAACGTCACTGAGTTACTGCAAACATTAAGTCTCCTTCACTATCTAAACCAAACCTTTCCAAACATTTCATATTAGTAACATACTTTTTAGACATGCATCATTTCGCAACACAGTACTTTAGTTTCACTAGCAAACTGGAGGTTAACCAACCCCTTTATAACAGTGCTTCTCAACCTTTGGTCTGTGGACCGCCAGTGGTCTGCAATAACTAAAATATAGTCTGCAGCCTCATCTTACTAAACTATTGCAGTGAGAGTGACTGGTCACGAAACCCTCTTATAATGCAGAGTCTTATTAAATATGGTTTTCTGTGGGCAAGCAGATGGCAACTACTGGATGGTATATGTTCTGTATCAGAAACTAAGAGCTGATGTGGTCTATCCAATGCAGTTTTCTGCATTGGATAGACCAAATAACCTAATCCCCAAATAACCTAATCAAATCTAATTTGGTGAACATATTCCATATTTTGTTTGTCGCAACTACAGTTCCATCCTCATGATGCACTTTTCCCCCGCCCTTAATGAAGGTCTAACCCCATTGTTCGTTCCTTTTGAGCTCCTCCCTCAGAAACACATTCTTCCACTACCTATCTCATCCAGGGTTTTATCAATTTTACCAATTTGAACCTAGTACATTTGGCCTGCCCATTGTGTTCTTTTTTTCTATCATGGTAATTTGAAACTGTTTATTTAAGTTTGTTATTTCATGTATTTATTTTAATGGCATTTTTGCTTCCTTGTATTTCATTTTGCTGTACTGTAATTTTGGGCTTGGGCTCATGTTAGCTGCCCTGAGTCCCCTTTGTGGAGATGGTGGCAGGGTACAAATAAAGTGTAATTGTTGTTGTTGTTGTTGTTATTATTATTAAAGTTGGCTAAAACCTGATTCGCAACCCTTTTGGTACTAATGTTGGTGAGTGGTCCCTGGTCAAAAGAAGTTGAGAACCAGTGCCTTATAAGAAACATGGCCACATACATAAATTGTAAGAGCAAAATGTTTAGAGATGTGGCATATCTCATGAAAACATTTCATGTCTATTTTTTAAAAATGTATGATTTATTACCTATTTCACATAGTGGTTTCTTGTTACTTCACACAACACAGTTCACACTGCCACTGACACACCAAAATGTCATGACACACAGTTTGGAAAGTCTGATTGAAACCTTTAAAGCACCGGCTGCTAATTATATGCCTATGTATAATCTCCAGATTCAGAGGCAACATGCTACTGAATATTAACTTCTAGGAAACCATAGTGGGTGAGTACTGTTGGCTTTATTGTCCTGTTTTTAGGCCTCTAATAAGTCTTTGTAAGGAGAGAAAATTCTGAATAAAATTGAATTTTGCTTCTGATATAGCAGGATTCTTCTGAATATTGTCATTTCTAGAGAAATGGACACAGTCAGGATTTGCTTTCCCTGAAACCTCCATTAATGGCTTGTGTGTGTCATTTCAGGTGCTCTCACAGTTGGCCTTGTGCAACAGTGTCAAACCATTCATGGACGTGACAGGACCTGTATCCCTCCTCGGTTGCCTCCTGAGTGGGTCACCACCTTATTTTTCATCATCATGGGCATCATTTCACTGACTGTCACATGTGGCTTGCTAGTGGCTTCCCACTGGCGAAGAGAAGCAACTAAATATGCACGCTGGATAGCATTCACTGGAAGTAAGTGTCCCCTTGTGTGACTCCAGAATAGGTATGGGATGCAGGCCAAACTTCAGAGTCACCTTCTCTTTTGGGATGTCAGCAAAAGAGCATTCCTGCCTACCCTGCAGTGTATGGAGCTGCTTCCAAGCTTTTCAGATCCTTCTCTCCCCATGGGAGCCAGAAGCGTCTTTGTGTACAGAAAGCATCTATATTCTAGCTGTTCATTCTTGCCTCTCATCCACTGAAGGACAGATAACCAAGCCAGCGTTTTCTGTGATTAAGTGATTGTGATTAAGTGCAGGCCAAGGTCTTTAGGCACTGCACCCAGTGTGCCTTGCTGTGTACTAATCTTGTTGTGTTTCAAATAATAATTAATATGAGTGTATATTCTTCGGGGACTATGGGAATCAGAGCCAATTAGGAACACATTGTTTTGATTCTCAGACCAATACTGTTGTATTATTTTCAAATGGGAGACAATAACATACGGAGATGCTTGGAGCTGTTCAGATATTTATTATTAAAGAGTCATTCCAACACAAGCTGACCTGACCTTCATTTCAAACGGGACATTTAATTTAATATTTGTTGTTGTTATTGTTAAGGTACTTCTCTGCTCTGGGTTGCTGTACATCCCAAAATAAAATCCTATTGTTGTTGTAGGCAAATAAAAGCCTGGCTTTGCCATTCTGTGGAGTAAAGTGGAAGAATAGACTGCACCGCTTTAGGCTGCAGATGGAGGGGGGGGGGGCACATTGAATGAGCCTCTCTGACAAGGAAAGAGGCCCCTTTGTTTTTTGGATGTACTGTTTTTTCTGAGCAAGGAGTTAGGTTTCTTTCAACATAGAAGAATAATCAAAACTGATATCTACCACCTCTATTTTGAACAACTAAATCCATCCTATCACCCTCGCTCACCTCACTCTGCATGCATGTGGAGACCCAGCATGCATCCGATGCTAATGATGAAGTTGCACTAAATTTAGATGCAGAGAGCCAAGAATGATATTTCACTGCCCTTGCCACTTAAAAATCTGCCAGTGTGAACAGCAAATACAACTGTGCAGTCGATTTACAGATGGCAAAGCTGCAAGCTGTTTGAATTAGGGGCTTACTGGTAAAGTACCCCTTGATGTATTAAATGCATATCCCTTTCCCCCATTAGCATCATTCCTCTGGTATTGCATGAATGGAAAGCTTTAAGCTCCCTCTAGCGGTATGGTTGAACGGAGGCTTCTTCCACACAGCTGAATAAAATCCCATGTTTTCTGCTTTGAATTGGAATATATGGCAGTGTGGATTGTGGGATTTTCTGCCTTGATATTATGGATTATGTGGCTGTGTGGAAGGGCTCTGAGTCCCAATAAAATTAATTAAGCCTTTTTGCTGCATTTGAAATTTGGGTGGGACTGCTGTGTTTTGGGTAGGTATTCAGTGGTTATAGTCACTTGCCATTTATTACATGTTTGTTTCAGACTATTAATGCAGAGGCCTTTTTTGGTCTGCACAATTGCATCTGCTTCACATGGCTTGTGTATTGTGCCCTTATTTTATTTATTATGTTCACATTCTGTCTTTCTGTTAACATTTCTAATGTCACTGCTCATTGAAAGAATAGAAGTTCATAGACATTTTGAAAACATTGCTGGACAAAATAGCAGAGAGACCCCAGAAGTCTAAAAATAACAATAGTAATCTTGGGATTTGATGTTCATGTATAAGTCTGGTTTAAACTTCGATAGCGTTGGATACATTAATTGGATAAATAAAAAAGGCCCCATCTTTATTTATCGCTTGTCTAATCTCTTATGGCAGGGTACCTGGATGTAAAAAGGTATACAGAGGAAATGAGATGCAGAGGTTTTATGTTTTATTGATTTTATTTTTCATGGAATTTTATGGATGTTATATGCTTTTAACTGTTGTTATATTATTGTGGCATCAAATTGTGCCGTTCTGTAAGCCGCCCTCGGGCTGAGAAGGGCGATATAGAAATACAGTAAATATATAAATAAATAATCTTTATTTATTTATTTCAAATATTTGTGCCCCACCCTTCTCAATCCTCGGGGTGGGGGTGGGGGACACTCAGGATGGCTTCCAGCCAGCAGCAATTCGATGCCTCCATGTGCACATAGTAAAATACATAATAAACCAATAATTGCATACATTTAAAAACATTAAGTCAATTCAATTAAAACATACTTAAATATAACAGCCTTATGGCCTTATCTAGCCAAATTCTGAGGTCGGAGACTCCATCAAGCTTGTCCATAGTCCATTACCATAGCAATTGTCATCATTGTCATTTTCCTTGTTGGCATAATTGAGCCATAGATAGAAACTAGAACCTTGTGACTTAAAGCTGTAGGATTGTCAGCCCATCCATCTGACAACCTGTCATGAGCCAGATGTAGGAGCCACGGTGGGTTAAACCTTTGTGCTGGCTGAACTGCTGACCTGAAGGTTGGTGGTTTGAATTTGCTAGACAGGATGAGCTCCTGCCTGTCAGCCCAAGCTTCTATGCGTGCATATGAGAGAAGCCTCCCACAGGATGGTAACACAGCCGGGTGTCCCGTGAGCAACGTCTTTGTAGACAGCCGATTCTCTCACACCAGAAGCCACTTGCAATATTTTCTCAATTAGCTTCTGACATGATTTAAAAAATAAGCCAGATGTCTTTAGAGGTTGCAGTCATGCCCCCAATGTCACTGGCTTCTCAAACATCAACTAAGCTGGAACTTTTCCAGACAGTTCTCTAGAGCACCACCTTTTACTCTTTCTGTATTGGGAAAGTGAAGCAGCACCAATTCTGCTGGTTCTTCAGGAGCTGGCAGTGTTCAAAGCTAAGGCACAAAGAGGTCTGAGATTTCTAGATGATTTCTCCCTGCTGTCTTTGCCTTCCCTGAATGTGAACATAACAATGAAGGCCTCAAGCCCAAAAGATCCTGTTTCTCCCCCCCCCCCCCCCCCGCTCCATTTCCCTTCTGAGGGGTGAGAAATGGACTAAACTGGGGGCACCGATGAACTGGATTAGGCCCATACTAGGGATTCAATTGCCCTGTTTTTATTGCTTGTTTATCTTTGAATCTGACATATAGAAGGTATTTGAGATCTTTCTGGTATGGCTGTAGGAGAGAAAACAAATGTGTTCCTAGTCCACATCGCTTATATGACTCATTGTGTGCATTTCCCTACTAGACTTGGGAATGCCTTATTGCTGTTAATTAATCTGCTAACTCAGTTGTATGAGCTTGCATTCATATAAAAGGAGGAAAATAGACATTTCAGTGTACTTGTAGTACTTGTTGGACAACGCTGAGAAAAGGCTAGCCATTGGGAACGTAATTTCATGGACAGCCATTAAGATATAGTCTCTACATTGGAAGTCGATATAGTCTACATTGCAAGTAGAAGATCCAGATTAAGTTCCCAACAATTTCTAATTAGAAGATTCATGTAGCACAGGCATGAGCAAACTTCAGCCCTCCAGGTGTTTTGGAGTTCAGCTCACCGTCTGTTAGGAATTGTGGGATTTGAAGTTCAAAACACCTGGAGGGCCGAAGTTTGCCCATGCCTGATGTAGCATAACATGCATTAAAAAGATAGTTGCATATAATATTAATCCAACTCTTATAATGTGTTAATAGTATGGTTATGTGTGCCCTCTAAAGAAATTGATCTGAATTATTTTAAAAAATTATTTGCCAGCCCTAAAATGATGCCAATATGGGTACATGGTGAATCTATCTGAAGAGAACATATTAACCATCCTGTCCCAGAGAAAGAACTTCCCTTGGTAATCATTTCCTTGGTCCAAATGACATGAAACAATCTGGTATTGGAAGATCTGACACCAGAAAAAATGGTTTTCATAGGGACAATATGTTCTCTCTTATATTAATTGAAGGTTAGGACCTGTTCCAAGAATGAAATGCCCAATCTGGGTAAGGATCTGTTGGCTTGGCTTAAGAAGGCACATTCTTTTAATGTTATTTATTTATCATATATCTGTGCCATTTGATATTGCACGGTTTTCAATATTTACATCAAAACTAAGTAAAATTTGTATTGCAGTTAAAGAAAAGCACAGAATAAATAATAATTTGAAACAATTCAAAACACTCCTACAGCCCAAAAGAGAATGGTGGAAATAATTATGGTTTGAATCAATGAGGAACTGCATTTTCCTCTGTAACCTCCTAAGAAATAGAATTCCAAAGCATGAGAACAACCATCAACCATTGTGTTGTCAGATGGCATTTTGTTATCATTGCAGAAAATAATAATAATAATAATACTCAGGGCGGTTTACACACAAAAAAGGCAAACATTAAATGCCCAACTCAGATACAAGCACTTTTTTTAAAAAAACAGAATACTACAAAAATAATAACCATAAATTTGTGAGAAAATCAAAGTTAACACCAAAATGAGAAGCAATTACAAATAATCAAATAAACCTAATTATACTAATAATGTAAATTAACCATTTAGAAATAAAACCTAGAAGAGGCAATGAAAATACATTAAAATAACTATCAAGGTTGTTCTTCTCATGTCCCATAGCAGCGGTGGAATACAGATAGGTGAGCAAGCATTTTGGTGGAACTGAAATGTCCTAATTCTCCTCCTCTCTCTATACCAAAGTGCACAAGTGCATTTTCAAGAGCTTTGGAATACCCTCCCAAAAGATATTAGATTAGCTCCCACCCTCCAATCCTTCAATCCAACCTGAAAACATGGATATTCAGACAGGCTTTGACCTTGAGTAGGCTGAATGGGCCCTTATGAAGCTGATACTTGGCACCTTGTGAGTTGATGGCTGTTAGTTTTATCTACTGTTGTTTTAAAATTGTATTATTTAATTTTATGTTACATGTGTTGACGGGGGTTGTCGTTATAATTTTATGTGACTTGCTTTATACTTCTGTACTGTTTTTAACCTGTTGTATATTATATGTGCACCATGGGGTGCCTTGTAAGTCTCCCCAAGTCACTTTGGGGAGATGGTGGTGGGATATAAATAAAGTTTATTATTATTTAAAGGAGAGGGGGGTGCCATTTTTATTTCTTTGGGGAAGGAGTTCCAGAGACAGGGAGCGATCACAGAGAAGGTCCCCTCTCTCATTCCCACCAACCACACTTGTGACGGGGGTGGGAATGAGAGAAGGGCTTCCTCCACTGACCGCAGTACACGAGATGGTCTGTATAGGGAGATTTGATTGGACAAAAAGCCTGGTAAGATGGATAGGCAGCGACTTAGTGATGTCCCAAGGTACCTTTGTAATCTGAGATGGAGCTAAATGAAACTTCCCAGTTCCAAAGACTGTGTGGTTTTGGTGATGCCTCATCAATCAGAATTTCATTAACCTGTTATTTTTTTTCTCTCTCTCTGTCTTTACCCCACAGTGGTCCTATTCTGCATGGCAGCCCTAATCTTCCCCATAGGATTTTACATCAATGAAGTGGGAGGCCAACCTTATAAACTGCCGAACAACACAGTGGTTGGTTCATCTTACGTACTGTTTGTTTTATCCATTTTCTTTACAATAGTGGGACTTCTATTTGCTGGCAAAGTATGTTTACCGGGCTGACGAACATCTAGCTGCTGCACCGTTCAGTCATGAAGGAGAGTAGGACGCCCTACGCATTCTCGGGAGGATGCCAGTGTCGGGCTGTTGCCCACCTAACCGGAAGAAGGAGGTCTCTGTTTTCACTATGCACTTTGGATTTTTTTAAGATTTTTATTTTATTTTTACAATGGAGAGCCTTTCCCATAACCAAATACAGACAATCTTGACTCATCTCCTGAGCATCTGGATGCGGTCAAGTGTGCACTGTGATAGGAACTCGCGTAGGAGGAGAATTTATTTTCTACATAACCGAGCAGTGTTCTTGTGCCGTCGCCCCTCTCCACATCGCTGTACTGTACCTTGAAAAGAAAATGTGACAATTTTGAAAATCTCAAAAAGTATTTATGGACTTTGGTTGACCAGAGGTTTGCCAAGGGAGTTGGAAGTGGGGCTGGCCTCACTCTCTTTAGGAGATTAGCCTCTTCTTTCTGTAGGAGGCAAGAAGTGTTTGCCATCAAAAACAAATCAAGCGAACAGATCAATGTTAGACTAACTACACCCTGAAGCCAATAGATCAAAAGGTGTTCTTGGAAACTGGTTACAACAAAAATGCTCATCTGCCACTGGCCCCAACCCTGCAATCTGTACAAACACCAAGGAACTTTGTGGGGCGGGGAGGGAAGGTGGCTGGGAATTTTTCCTTATATTTATATAAATATATATATATATTTTGCTGATGCAGTATGCAGAATGTGTATACATATATATGTATATATATAGAGACAGAGACAGACAGACAGAAACTCACACGCGCAAACATACACAAGTTCCTTAAAGAGTATTTCTTGGGAGCTCACTAGCAAAACACTGTGGTGTGAAAAACCTAGAACTGGATAAGGAAAAAAGGGGTGGGGGGAGAAAACAAAGCCATTTATCTGAAGGCTGCATAGCTGGGGAAGTCTTCAGTTTACCTCATTCTTTGTAGCAGCCCTTGGTTATAACTGGTTTTTTGTAACAGGTACAACAACTCCATGCCTTCCTAGGTGCAATTTTAAGTTAAGCTAAGACAGTTCATTTGTTTTTTCTTTGTATGGTAATTTATTTGTATATTGGGAATAGAAGGTGAAATCATGTCATGCTCTTTTACGGTCCCAACCTCGTGACGGGAAATTACACTACTTAAATTATGGGCAACTGTTACGTTCTGGAGGTGGGTATCTCTCTCCATGACCCTTTTCTTTGTTTGTTATATTCATGTAGGAACATACTTTCATGTTCAGATCCAACATTGCTATCAAAAAGAACAAGGTGATGAATTGATGTTCTGTTTGGGTCCTTCATAATGCACAAAAATTGTGTTCCCACCCCTGCCTTCTTGCAAGCTAATCTTGCTCACTCCACTCGGTTGCAGGGCACTTCGCAATTGTGTCAAGGGAGAGTTTAGTATTCTACCAAAGGCGACAGCTGGTCTATGGTGGCCAAAAAGGGACATCTAAGCAACCGCCTCTTGCCAGTGTCCTGGGAAACACTACTCACCAACCTGTCAACATTAGTAGTTCTTGGCACATCAGTGGTCACAGGCAATGTGTTTCGACCTCCTGCCAAGGCAGATTGCATTAGTAAATGCCTGATACCAACTACCCAGTTCAATATCAAATGCTTATTTCTTTTGAACTAGTGATCTGAGAGAGATTGAGGCCATGGGATAGCTTTGAAGCCAATTTCTTACTGCAACAACTACAATAGAAGTCACTACAAATTGTTTGGGGAATACTGACTATGTACTTGTAGTATAACATGCGGTGGTGCTCCTTCCCTAAGGGAAGAGCTAATGTCTGCACAAATGTGCGTGTTCGGATACACCATCATCACAACAGAAGAACGTAGGATTCCCAGGCTGGCAGCCAGTGCCCTTATCAGAGACTAAGATTCCCTTCTGGATTAGACAGCAGTCCTGGATAATTGTATGGAAAATGTGTAGCAAAATGTGGGGCTCTCTGTGGTAGAATAAGTTCCAAATGCTAAAAGAAAAAAAATCATGTAAACTTTCCCAGTTGTTGCAAGGGGTTCACTTCATGATGTTGTCAAATTGTCTTTTCTGTCGACTGTATGAATGATTGACACAACACACCCCAAATATGTAACTGTGTTTTGTTTTTTGAGTGTTTGAAGTCCAATTGGTTCACTCAGCTGGCTGATGAATTCTTACAACAAGAAAAAAAAACCTTTTGATGTCTGATGTGTTCTCCTAAAATATGCCCCAGTTCGGACTTGCTCGTCTTCAATTTGAAAAAAGAAATGTCCTTTATAAAAATACATCATGTGAGTAAACTGGGTCTTGTTAACAGAAAGGGCTCAGAAGAACCTTGAGTTTAGATGAGAAAATTGCAATCCAGGGACCGATACTTAATCATGGATGCTTATGCCAATCAATAATGTTCATTTCTCTGTCTGGGGGAAAGTCTGAGTGCTAATTGTAGTCGCCAGGACCTTTATGATAAAAATGTCTTTCTTCAAAGATGTCTTGCAGATAGTTCCATGGAATCTTTGAGAAATGTTTCTCTTTCTTGGAGTTCTCCTGCCATCTCCCTAGGTTTTGTGATAGTATTGTCGAAGGCTTTCATGGCCAGAACCACTGGATTGTTGTATGTTTTCCAGGCTGTTTGGCCATGTTCCAGAAGCATTTTCTCCTGACGTTTCCCCTGACATTGTGAGGTCACAACCTCTGCCATAGATGCAGGTGAAACATCAGGAGAGAATGCTTCAGCCCGGAAAACATACAACAACTCTTTGCTTATAGTGTTTCTGCCTCTGGGTTTGTAGTAGCAGCCTGCCATGCAGTGCCGTCTACCAGATCACAAAATGGGAAAATGTGTGTCTATGCTGCCTTATAGGAGAAAGGTGCAAGCCCTGAACCATGTGTATTCAGTGCTTAGCAAGGAGCCAGAAGGAGATCCGTCCAATAGAAATGGGGCAGCGGCCAAGGCATCCATGCTCCATTGTTAAGTAAACTGGAAGAGTTCCAAGAAGCCAGTTCTCTGCACAATTGCAGGCCATCTCTTAAGTGGGCACCGTGTTTATGAGAAAGCAGCATTATAGGAGAATGACAAAGAAAAGAAATCCCCAATCTTTCATGGCTGGAATCACTGGGTTACTGTGAGTTTTCCGGTCTGTCTAGCCATATTCCAGAAGCATTCTCTCCTGACGTTTCACCCACATCTACGGCAGGCATCCTCAGAGATTGTGTGAGGTCTGTAGGAAACTAGGCAAGTGAGGAGTGGACATTCCACAAATATATAAACCTCATTTGTTGAGTTTCCAACAGACCTCACAATGTCTGAGGGTGCCTACCATAGATGTGGGCAAAACATCAGCATACAGCCCAGAAAACCCAC
This sequence comes from Anolis sagrei, assembly GCF_037176765.1. Taxonomy (NCBI): domain Eukaryota; kingdom Metazoa; phylum Chordata; class Lepidosauria; order Squamata; family Anolidae; genus Anolis; species Anolis sagrei. The sequence goes on along the minus strand of NC_090035.1, from coordinate 15,975,979 downwards.
AGCAACCCAAATCCCCACCTATTTGACATCCTCAAACTGAAACAAGTAAAACACATACCCTTTGCCACATGATGTTATTGGTCTGTATTTCTTTTTTCGTGTGTGTGAGCGATCTTGGAGCACATCCCATCCATGAATGGAAGTTTGACCCATCTGCAGGCATGTCCCCAAATACCCAAGATGGCCACAGCTAGCAGAATGCATTAAATATTTGACTTCTGGGTTCGTCCGAACAACACATTGAATTATTCTATTTGGAGGGGAGAGAATTATCTTTATAGCTGTTACAGAAAGGGAGCCGAAGGGGAGAGAGAGGATCAACCGTTATTTTCAATGAACTCACAAACAATGCAGTATTATTAATTTATAGTGGAAAGACCATATCTTGTATGCTGTATATAAAACACAGTTTTATGGTGCAGTTGTTCGTCTGGCTTCTGTCTGTTACTTTGCAGGAGAGGGGAGTGTTTGGAGCAAGCATGGTCAAACTTTGGCCGTCCAGATGTTTTGGACTTCAACTCCCAAAAATCCTAACAGCCTCAGGCCCTTTCCTTTTCCCCCTCAGCCGCTTAAGGAAAAGGAAAGGGCCTGAGGCTGTTAGGAATTCTGGGAGTTGAAGTCCAAAACACCTGGACGGCCAAAGTTTGACCATGCCTGGTTCAGAGGGTATGCATTTCCTTGCCTAAGAGCATTGCGCTTTTGTTTGCACATGGTTTTTTCCCCCCCAAAAATATGTTTTTTAGGCTTTGGAACAAATGCCAGTGCCCTTAATGTGGCTCGGCGACTATCATTCTTTTTCTTATTTTGCCCAAGGAAGTTTTCCTCAATCGAGCAAACATTCACAGAATCCTTTTTTGAAATCCTGCCAGCTTGATTGTAAAGGCAGCTTATCCGTATTAAATCAGGCTCCTTCACTTAGCTGCCCTTTCGACCCCCCTTCCCCCCCCCCCCCCCCCCCATGAATCCAATGTCATGGTACACCGCCTGGAATACACCCTTTAATATCTCAATCTGCGCTCATTTAGGCGGGCTACGGATAAATTTGTATGGTCTTTTTGTCTGTCACCAATAAATTTCACACAAATGGCTTTCTCGTTGTCAAAATGTCTGCATTGTGGTTTCTTTTCCCTCCAGGAATCTCTCTTTATTGTCTGCCGATATTTAATGCCACTCATTTTGCAGAGGATTGTGATCTGCCTGAGATAGAATTACCGGGGCCAAGGATGGGATAGGGACCGTCCAGACCAAACTCTCTGCTACATCTCCATCCATACCTGTCCCAATCCTGAAGTGCATTTTAGTCCCTGCTTGGCTTGATTTCAAAATGTGCAAAAGCCTATGAAAGGTTGGGGGGAAATGAAGGAAGTAGCTTTTTCAAGGAGGTCTCTTTGCTTGAGAGTTGCTCATTTTGCCCCAGAAGAGCTCAATTCTGGGCCCAGGTCTTTGTTGATGTCTCTTCTCTCCCTTGACCCTCCACTGCATCTGCCACCAACCTGCAACCGCTAAGGATTCTTTTCTAATTGGCTCGGACATCTTTTGCCATTAGTTTCCAGACAAAATATGAATACAAACTGTATAAAATTGACATAATTTTCTTCACTTGTATTTTTGTTATTGAGCAAGTTTATCAAAATAAATTGTCTACTTAATGAAACACATGTGGCTTGATGGTGATGATTATGATTATTATTTACAAGGGCTTGCTGAGTGTTGTTGCAAGTACATTCTCAGGTTGCGTGTTATTTATTGTTATTTTATCATTATGATTATGTTTATTTATACCCCACTCTTTCCACAAAAAAGACTCAAAGTGCCTTGCATTAAAATCAGTTCAACACAACTTGAAATCTGCAAACATAGAAATATTAAAACAGAATTAAATACCAATGTTATTTTTTAATCACACTAAAAATGCATAAAAACTAATTAAAAGCATTACTGTGTACGAACCCACATGATCCCTTTGATCATCTGGCGAGGCCCTGCTCACACTCCCACCTCTTTCGCAGGCGCAATTGGTGGGGATGAGGGAGAGGGCCTTCTCGGTGGTAGCCCCTCGACTCTGGAATTCACCCCCGAAGGACATCAGACATGCCCCAACGCTGGCAGTCTTTAGGAGGAGCCTGAAAACGTGGTTGTTCCAGTGTGCCTTCCCAGAATAAGGAAAACGCTTAGCAATATGTCCTCAAATGCACTTTAATATTGATTAAGGCTTGTCTGCGCGCCCTCATCTTTCTCTGAAAACCCTATCCTAGTTTACCTTACCTTGTTCATGTCCAGCATTTTAAATTTTAATTATTACATTTGGCCCAGCCATAGGTTTTTAAATGCTGTATGTTATTATTGTTATTGTTTATTGCTTATTGTGTATTTTTTGTTTTTGAGTTTTATTTATTTTATTTTATTTTAACTGTTTGTATTGATTATTTGTTATTGCCTTTGTTTGTTGATGTACTGTGGGCTTGGCCTCATGTAAGCCGCACCGAGTCCCTTGGGGAGATGGTAGCGGGGTACAAACAAAGTTTTATTATTATTATTATTATTATTATTACTATTATTATTATATTCAAGCCGTTGATGGTCAATAATGCCTGGCCCTCTATGTGGACTTCATGCTTATAAGGATATGGGTAAACTATCACTCCCATAACCCCAGGTCCACCTCCTCCCCCAAAAAAGCATACTGCCAGCAGTTAAAGTTGGTCCTGATGGGACAGTGTGCCAAGTTTTGTCCAGATCCATAATTGGTGGGAGTCACAATGGTCTATAGATGTGGGTGAAATGCAGCTCCTATTGTCCTAGATCAGTCCCCCCCCCATAATAATAATAATAATAATAATAATAATAATTGTTGTTATTATTATAGTATTATTATTATGTGTTAAAAGCCTATATATGCATATGTGTGTGTGTTAAAAGCAATTCTAGAAGTAGTAGTTGTTGTTCGTTCATTCAGTCGCTTCCGACTCCTCATAATCTCATGGATCAGCCCACACCAGAGCTTCCTGTCGGCCATCACCACCCCCAGCTCTAAGGTCAAGCCAGTTACTTCAAGGATGTCATCCATCCATCTTGCCCTTGGTCGGCAAGGTTGGTAGATTGGCAAGGTTGGTTGGTCGGTTGGTTGGTAGTAGTAGTAGTATATGTTAAAAGCTATTGTTGTTATGTGTTCAAAGCCATTATTATTATTATTATTATTATTATTATTATTATTATTATTATGTGTTAAAACTGTTATGTCTTAAAAGCAATTATATAATTATTATGTGTTAAAACTATTATTATTATTAGATACACAACAAGATTAGTACAGAGAAAACAAGATCACTATGCTGGCTTTTGTATTCAATGACACGTCGGATACTTCCCAAATGTCTAGGACTGTGTGATAAATCCACGAATAATGTGTTTAGATCTGAGTAGAGTGGCCTTTTGCAGCTGACAGATGGTGATTTTGTCAGCGCCAATTATTTTTAAGTGCTGGCCAAGGTCTTTAGGCACTGCACCCAGTGTGCCCAACGCCATTGGGACTGGGACCACCTTTGCTGCTTTGTGCCAGAGTCTTTCCAGCTTGATCTTTAATTCCTCATACCATGTCAGCTTTTCCAGTTGCTTCTATCAATTCTGTCATCGCCTGGGATTGCAACATCAACGATCCATACTTCGTTTTCCCCCACAATCATGATGTCAGGAGTATTGTGCAGCATGTCAAATTACTCTGGGACTTCTGAAATCTGAAGCGAAACAATGGCTTCAAACTACAAGAAAGGAGATTCCATCTGAACATGAGGAAGAACTTCCTGACTGTGAGAGCCGTTCAGCAGTGGAACTCTCTGCCCTGGAGTGTGGTGGAGGCTCCTTCTTTGGAAGCTTTAAACAGAGGCTGGATGGCCATCTGTCAGGGGTGATTTGAATGCAATATTCCTGCTTCTTGGCAGAATGGGGTTGGACTGGATGGCCCATGAGGTCTCTTCCAACTCTTCGATTCTATGAAAACTCTGTCGGTCTGAATTCAGAAGTCCCAGAGTAGTTTGACATGTTCATTTTCTGTAACTTTTTCCGGCTTGTGATCCCACCAATTCTTTATCGCAGACAGATGGCATTTGTGGCACAAGTTCCAGTGGATCATCTGAGCAATGGTGTTATGCCTCTGCTTGTAGTCCATCTGTGCGATCTTGCAGCAGCTGAGTATGTGATCCATCGTTTTCGTCTGCTTCCTTGCAGAGTCTACACTTGGAATCTTTCATTGAATCAAAGAGTTGGAAGAGACCAGTCCAACCCCCTGCCAAGAAGCAGGAATATTGCATTCAAATCACCCCTGACAGATGGCCATCTAACCTCTGTTTAAAAGCTTCCAAAGAAGGAGCCTCCACTACATTCCGGGGCAGAGAGTTCCACTGCTGAACGGCTCTCACCGTCAGGAAGTTCTTCCTTGTGTTCAGATGGAATCTCCTTTCTTGTAGTTTGAAGCCATTGTTTCGCGTCCTAGTCTCCAGGGAAGCAGAAAACAAGCTTGCTCCCTCCTCCCTGTGGCTTCCTCTCACATGGTTATACATGGCTATCATATCCCCTCTCAGCCTTCTTCAGGCTAAACATGTCCAGCTCCTTAAGCCGCTCCTCATAGGGCTTGTTCTCCAGACCCTTGATCATTTTAGTCGCCCTCCTCTGGACACATTCCAGCTTGTCAATATCTCTCTTGAATTGTGGTGCCCAGAATTGGACACAATATTCTAGGTGTGGTCTAACCAAGGCAGAATAGAGGGGTAGCATTACTTCCCTAAATCTGGACACTATTCTCCTCTTGATGCAGGCCAAAATCCCATTGGCTTTTTTTGCCGCCACATCACATTGTTGGCTCATGTTTAACTTGTTGTCCACGAGGACTTTTCGACGTTGACTTTTCAATTCTGGCTTGGATGGCATTGCTTCTAAAGTCTTAGTCTTGGGCTGCCAGAATCAGGCCCTCCATCTCCTTTGTCACAGTTCCATTTGTGAGCCACATCCATGTTTTCCCCTTGTCAATCTTGCTCTCTGTTTTTCTCAGGAACTGTCCAGAGAGAGCCTTCGTTTGCCAGTTTGCTCTGCACTGTATTTTTACAGTATTCACTCTTTGCCTTTTGTTAATGCATTCATTATGCTGTGGCCTAGTCCCTTTCTACTCCCAGAGAAATGCTTCTTCCCTGCACCCAGCTCTCCCCTCTTCTGTGTGGAGAATGGTTGCTCCCATCTCCCTTGGCAACAGGAACACACTATAGGCCAAGGGAGTGTTCCTTGGGCCTGGTCTTCCCATGTGCAAAAGGAGGGGTGCCTGCCTGGAAGAGTGAGTCCCTGAGGGTGAGTCCAGGCTCTTTGGAGGAGGCTGCTTGGAAGGCTTTGGGGTCCCAGTTCAGGAGAGAAGGGGGGACACATGGGGCATCCTTTCAGCCAGGTGAAAGCTACAGAGTGGGCTTTGAACAGTGAAGAGTAGTCCTGAGCATGTGCAAAGTTGTTTTGCCTTTACCTCTCAGAGAAGAAGCTAGAGCAGGCCTGGGCCAACTTGGGCCCTCCCTCCAGGTGTTTTGGACTTCATATCCCACAATTCCTGACCGCCTTAGGCCCTGTCCTTTCCCTCCTCATCCACTGATAATGTTACCCATCATCAGGGTGAGACAAAGGACTCTTGTCTGCTGGAGCTAGGTGTGAATGTTTCAACTGACCACCTTGATTAGCATATAATGGCCTGACAGTGCCTAGAGCAAACTTTTGTTGAGAGGTGATTAGATGTCCTTGTTTGTTTCCTCTCTGTTGTTGTGTTGTTGTAATGTTAGAGTTTTTTAAATACTGGGAGCCAGATTTTGTTCATTTTCATGGTTTCCTCCTTTCTGTTGAAATTGTCCACATGCTTGTGGATTTCAATGGCTTCTCTGTGTAGTCTGACATGGTGGTTGCTGGAGTAGTCCAGCATTTCGGTGTTCTCAAATAATATGCACAACAACAGAGAGGAAACAAACACGGACATCTAATCACCTCTCAACAAAAGATTGCTCCGGGAACTGCCAGGCAATCAAATGCTAATCAAGATGATCAGTTGAAACATTCACACCTAGCTCCAGAAGACAAGAGTCCTTTGTCCCACCCTGGTCATTCCACAGATATATAAACCCTTTTTCCTAGTTCCAACAGACCTCACTACCTCTGAGGATGCTTGCCATAGATGCAGGCGAAATGTCAGGAGAAAATGCCTTTAGAACATGGCCATATAACCTACAACAACCCAATTTGCTACAATTTCCAGATTCCTTTAACCAAAGTAGCCGTTGGCTCTACTAGCCAAAGAATTCTAGTTGCGTAACTCTTCAAAACACGTATGTTATGCAAATCAAAGTATAAAGACTTTCCATATATATTTCAGATTTCGATATTAATGTCAAAAATACGTAGTATGATTTTACATAGGATTTGTGCAACTTTAGAGCAGTAAAGACAAATATCACTTAAGTAAAATAAACATTAAATCTATATAAATAAAAATGTAATGTTTGTTTGTGGGATTAATATAACTCAAAAACCACTGGGGGGATTGACACCAAATTTGAACACAATATACTTATCAGGCCAACGAGTGACCATCACTCATTAAAGCACCAAAAAACACAGCGGAAGAGACTTTAAAAGCCAAAAATTAAAAAATAAATGCACTAAACAACATATATACACGTCTTGACTTTTTTCCTGAATATTAAAAGGGAGGAAGTCGATCTCATATATATATAGGGAGGGTGTTCCACAGCCGAGGGGCCACCACCAAGAAGGCCCTGTCTCTTGTCTCCGTCAAACATACTTGTGACAAAGGCGGTAACGAGAGCAGGGTCTCCCCAGACGATCTTAAGGTCCTACATGGTTCATAAAGGGAGATGCGCATAGCCAACCCTCGCTCATTTAATGTTCTGTATTATCCAGCGCAGTCTGCCTACCGCTCGGATCCACTACTGTTTCAATATATTGCAATGTTTTGGTGCTAAATTTGTAAATACAGTAATTACTACATAACGTAACCACGTATTAAACTGCTTTTTCCGTTGATTTGTTGTAAAACATGATGTTTTGGTGCTTAATTTGTAAAATCATAACATAATTTGATGTTTAATAGGCTTTTCCTTAACCCATCCTTATTATCCAACATTTTCGCTTATCCAACATTCGGCCGGTTCGTTTATGTTGGATAAGCGAGACTCTACTGTACATTGAAATATCCTGATGGGCGAGGAGATGGCAACTGGTAGATGGCACATATCCTGTATCTCAAAAACTAGAGCCAGGAGGAGAAAACTGGTTGCATTTTTGGAATCAGCTGGTCAAAGATACCCAATAGCAGGGCTAATATTGGAGGCAGGCATGTAGCCGGGGGGGGGGGGTGTTGAGGGGCTTCTGCCCCTCCCCCCCGAAATTCTCATGGTGGTTCGCGAAAAGGCCTTAGTGGTGCATTATTTAAACTGTTATGTTTATTCATATCATGATCTGATCACCATACTCAATATATCCCATATGCATGGGGGTATTGGGGTAATGATACAAAAGGTTTGCTAGGGTAGACCCTCTTTCACTCAGACTCAGCCCCCCCCTGAAAAAAACTCAGCCCCCCTGAATCGAAATCCTGGCTACGGGCCTGATTGGAGGCACCTAAATGTGTATTGGCCAAGGGAATGCCAGGCAGCAATCGAACCAAAATTTGGGTCTTACTGCATAACTGGATAGGACAGTTCACTAAGCAAGGGAAGATGCTATTTGAAAATTGCTTTTCCTTTCAAAACAGCAGAAATAAAGTCCTGTATTTTGCCCAGATAGAAGATGACGCAGTTACTGGACAATGAGCTATTCTTTAAACATCTGAGGTAAGATTCTTTTAGCCTTCGGCCGCCGTGATGACATCCTCATAAATAGAAATGCAGCCTTAGCAGTTTTCACGTATGGTTTTTTTCCTTCTGCACTGCCAAAAATAGCTAAACAATAGCTTATTTTTTAGGAGACCTTTGTTAAAATACACAGCTGCTTCTTTCGCATTCTGTACGGGGAATTGTAGTTTTAGAACTTCCACTTTCATCATCCCTTCCTACAAGTTGATGTCTATGGTTTATAAAAATACACTATTTTTTTGGCTTCAGATTTCCCTCTCCATTGATCTGGTTGCTTTAAAATGCAATAGTTCAATAGAAACAAAATCCATTATTATATCTTGCTGCTGAAAATTTTCTGCTTCTAGAAAGATGTTGCATCATAATATTAATAACAAATCCCACTGTAACTCAGGCAAGGGCAAACTTCACCCCTCCAAGTGTTTTGGACTTCAACTCCCATAATTCCTAACAGCTTAAACAGCTGGGGGGGGGGGGGAGGAAGGGGCCTGAGGCTGTTAGGAATTGTGAGAGTTGAAGTCCAAAATAGCTGGGGGCAGAAGTTTGCCCATGCCTGGTCTAACTGAACGTATGGAATTATTATTATTATTATTATTATTATTATTATTATTATTATTATTATTATCAAAACAAAATTAGTACACAGCAAACAAGATCACTCTGCTGGCTGTTGGATTGGATCACACGTCGGACACTTCCCAAGTGTCTAGGACTGTGTGATGTATTGGCTAATAATGCATGCAGATCCCAGTAGGGTGGCCTTTTGAAGCTGGCAGACGGTAATTTTGTCAGTGCCAATTGTGTTTAAGTGCAGGCCAAGGTCTTTAGGCGCTGCACCCACTGTGCCCATCACAAGCCATTACCGTGTTGTAAACAAACTTCCAAAGAACATGGCGTCTATGAAAGAGATAAATCAAAGAACGAATTGATTTGAGTCACCTGCATTGAATTCAGAATCACTGAATTCAGTCCAATTCAATAATAATTGAATTCTGGGATACTGGTTTATATGGCAGTGTAGATTCAGCCTGCATTACCAGCTATTCCCAGTTCTACAGATTCATCCATCAAGGGGGAAATCATAAGAAAAATGGAATCTGGTGAAAGACAAAATCATCCCTGGATGCACTTTGGAAGACAGTTTCATGCACTCTGTAGCAGATTAAAAATGTTTTTGTTTACTCTCGCAAGACTTCCCAGACCTAGTTTTTTTTACTTCACATTGCTGAATCATATTGAATTGATTTTCTCTTCTATTTTGTGATGCAAGAACCTATCCCTAGTCTTTCTATATTATTTCTATCTCTGGTACCAGGGCCATAGCCAGAAAAAAATTTCGGGGAGGGTTAACAATCTGGGGGGGGGTGAAAATTGGGGGGGGGGTTGAAAATTTCGGGGAGGGTTGAAAATTTGGGAGTGGGTGGGGTTGAAACCTGCCTCCTAGCTCACGTTGAAGCAAAGAGCACAGCAGGGGGCAGAGCAACCTTCCATAGCCTGCAGCTCCACCCCTGTCAACCACCTCCACCAAGTCTGGCCTCCTTAATGAGAGCATTCAACACACACACCCCCAACTTGGTTGCTTCACTACATCGCCTATTGCTGCAAGTAATGACAGTGTGAATATATTGTCAATATTTGCTTGAGATAGTGCTTACAGTTCTGGAGGGACTCTTAATTTTTTGCATCTCATAGACTTAGCATGGGGATTGGGTTAACCAGTTAAAATTCATGAATAAACCAGGTTTTTTAAAAAAAATCTGAAACATTTGGGGGGGGGGGGTTGAACCCCTAAAACCACCCCCTCGCTACAGGCCTGTCTGGTACCACATTATCTGTTAATACAATACAGTAGACACACAGTTAACTGAAACTCAACAACAGGAACTCTCAAGCAACCAGCAAAAGAGCTTAACTAAAATTGCATGTTGCATGCACAAAGCTGTTTTTATAATACAGTAAAACTGTGTTATGTTACGCTTGTCTTTATTGGCCTGAATTTGTGTTGTGGAAGGCTTTCATGGCCAGATTCACTGGGTTGCTGTGAGTTTTCCAAGCTCTATGGCCATGTTCCAGAAGCATTCTCTCCTGACATTTCACTCACATCTATGGCAGACATCCTGAGAGTTTGTGAGGTCTGTTGAAAACTAGGCAAGTGGGGTTTATATATCTGTGGAATAATGTCCAAGGTGGGAGAAAAAACTCTTGTCTGCTTGAGGCAAGTGTGAATGTTGCAATTGGCTAACTTAGTTAGCATTTAATGGCCTTGCAGATTCAAAGCCTAGCTGCTTCCTGCCTAGGGGAATCCTTTGCTGGGAGGTGTTAGCTGGCCCTAATTGATTCTTGTCTGGAATTCCCCTGTTTTTTTTAGTGTTCCTCTTTATTTACTGTCCTGAAATTAGAGTTTTTTTAATACTGGTAGCCAGATTTTTTTCATTTTCATTGTTTCTTCTTTTCTGTTGAAATTGTTCACATACTTGTGGATTTCAGTGACTTCGTGTGACTACACTAATGCTAATCAAGACTGCCTACTTTCCAATAGACCTTGCAACCATTGAGGATACTTGTCAGGAGAGATTGCTTCTGGAACATGAACGTACAGTCTGGAAAACTCACAGAACCCCTGTCTTAATTTGCTTTGAATCACTGTATTTCTGTATCAATATCAAGTCAATATAGAGTTTATAGTATGGTATAGAGTATAGTATTAATTAGATCTAGTATTCAACAGTAACTGAAGCAACCAGAAACTATATTTTTCTGGCATCTACCAATCCCTATAAGTGCTGGTTAACTAAGAGCCTACTGTAATAAGTTATACCAGTATATTTTATCAGGTGACTGTCCCCCAGAAGCACATGTTTACATTTATATGCCTAGCTCTCAGACATCTTAAAATTAATATGCTAACATTTGAAACTGTGTTTATAATTAAAGAACACAATGAATGCACATCTGCACGGTGGACAGTTGTCATCTTATAATAATATCGGGATATATCTGGAGAGGAAGGAACTAGTACTTATGTGGTGTTGCAGTAACCATTATTTCCTCCTTTTTGCAGAATACATCCAGAATCAAATGTTGCTTTGCCAAAAGGGCGCAGATCATGGCAAAATGTTTCCATAACAGGCTTTGAAGAGGATAATGGATTATTGGTTACTAATATCAACCAGACACAGGATTTACTGGTACTGTATGCGATCGGTAAAACTAAAGGTTTCAAGCTGTGAGGCTTATGGGACAAACATTTCGGTTATGCAATCTGATCATATTGGTATTATTCTTAGAGGAATAAGGGACTGCCACATGTATACTGTATATAAGTTTTTCCAAGATAGTGAAATTTGGCATGTTGGAACCAGGTAAATAATCCACCTCTGTGAGTCGCCCCCGGGCTGAGAACAGCGGTATATAAGCAAAGTAAATAAATAAATAAATAAATAAATAAATAAATAGATGGTGAAATATTTCGCCATCTTCTGTTGAAGAAGCTGTCTTTTAAACTCCCTGAATGGAATACTAACAACAACAACAACAGCAACAAAGTTGCAAATAATTACTTAAGACTGCCAAACTTGTAGTTGTAGAACCCGGTCTTTTTGCATGCAACAGATCATCTGGATCCCTTTTCAATCTGGCATTTAACCTTTTTTGGGATCTGATATCATCTTGAGCCACTTCAATATTGCTAATGGTATCTGAGGCATGGAGAACGGAGTACATCTTTCTGGATTATCTTTGACCTCTTAATAACATGATTTTAGTATTGTAATTCAGCCATTGATTGTGCCTAATGTCAATGAGGAAAGTTCTGGAGGAAAGTTCTGAGAGTGCCTTGGACTGCGAGAAGATCCAACCAGTCCATCCTCCAGGAAATAAAGCCCGACTGCTCATTGGAGGGAAGGAGACTAGAGACAAAGTTGAAGTACTTTGGCCACATCATGAGGAGACAGCAAAGCCTAGAGAAGACAATTATGCTGGGAAAGTGGAAGGCAAAAGGAAGAGGGGCCGACCAAGGGCAAGATGGATGGATGGCATCCTTGAAGTGACTGGACTGACCTTGAAGGAGCTGGGGGTGGTGACGGCCGACAGGGAGCTCTGGCGTGGGCTGGTCCATGAGGTCACGAAGAGTCGGAGACGACTGAACTAATGAACAACAACAACAATGTCAATGAGGAAGTGGATCATGGGATTTCTGGGCCTGCTGAGCCTGCGTCCTGAGTCCTGAAACTGAGCATTCTGTGTCTCCTACAGTTAGTAAAGGCAAAGGTCACATTCCAGAGAGGGGCCCAGATAAGTCTTTCTCTAGGGAAACGAGTTCAGAGGATGAACTGCAAGGTGGAAAGGTGAATGAATGGATAGGTAGGATACTTAGTTTTCACAAACTCCGAGCTGATTCACAGACTTGGCAAAGGTCCCAGCACTTATTAGAGAAAAAGCCATTATCTTTTTGTCAGGGAAAACGGAATGATTTCATGGCTTTATTAGAGAGACCAAAGGGATTTTTCAGAAGTCTGGTCAACATTGGAGTTTGAAGCAACATCTCTTGCCAAGTCCTCGTCAAGCCTGCTAAGGAAATTCTAGTTTCATGTTTCCAGTTGTTCATGTTCAATGTTTCCAATTTTAAAGGATTGTTCCTGAATTTTGTGCATTGGATTTTATGCTGCCTTCTGTATCCTGATTCCTTTGCATTCCTGGTTTTTCATGGAACTCTTGTACCTTGATTCTTATGGACTATTTCATACATTTGGACTTAGATGTTTTTACTATTTTTGCTGAATAGTTTTTATATATTCTTCAATAAACTGTTTTAGCAATTTATTAGAGAATATATAGTAAAAAACATTTAAGTCCAAATGTATGAAATAGTCCATAAGATTTACATTGGATTGGGGTGTGCTGGTTAAGTACAGAGGTGCTTCCTGTCCTGGAGTACAACATTTAGTGCTGTTAAGCCTTCTGAGGGACACTTTCTCAAATGGGGCTGGAGTCACACCTTGGTATTCTCAGAATTCATCCCTGTAGGACTTTTCCTCAAGCTTTGCCTGATGGATACCATACTTATGTACGATCATATAGTCCTGAAAGTGAGTTCTCATAAGATTGATTCTGCACTGTATCTTGCAACGTCATGTCTGTATTGTAACATAAAACACTTCTTTTTATACCTTGCATAAAAATTACATACTCTCATGTAATTGTCCTCCATTCTTCAACAGAGACTTAGGAATACTGCTGCACTGTTTGCAGGGTTAAAAGCCACCGATAACTGGGTTAAAGTCTATGGTCTAGAAAACATGCACCTCACATTGGACAATCTGGTCAAGAAGGGCAACGTTGTGATGTAAGTACATGGTCAACTCGTTTCAATCTGGTTGTGACTGCTTGCTCATTCAGATGCACTTGTTTCTTTTTAGAAATGCAAGTGATGGGACAGAACATATTGAATTTACCAAAGAGGCTGTTGAAGATTTTGAAACTCAATTACACGCGTAAGTAATCAACAACATGTTCCTTCTTACATTCACATGTGCACATTGAACGGCAGTGGGCTACACAGACCACCCTGGTCTAATTTCCATCAAGGGCCAGATCACCCTTAGGGTTGCCTTCAAAGAGCCATTGAATCCTTGTATGGAGAATCTGTGGATACAGAGGGACAACTATAATTCTTCTACATAGTGGTCGGTGCATAGTCCCCAGATGTTACTGAATGACAACTCCCATTGTGCTGTAACTATATAAGTTCCAGTTTCTTTTTGTCAGACTTCCTCACCCATAGTTTTGGAGTATTCACTTTTATGTTAGTTTTATAAGGGTGGGGTCTTAAGAAACCCCTTCCTTGTTTGTGTCAGCCATTTTTCTGCCCCTTTGCCTGAGGAAAGGGGGCCATTTTAGATCAGAGACCGCCAGATAATCTTGGAAGCAAGACATGTCTCCAGTTGGTCCCAGTGATATCCAGGCTTGGATAATTCATTTCAAGTCAATCTTTATCAACCAATAATTAGTTAACCATTAACTAATTAATGCCTTGGGCATTGGACGCCCCAGAGGTCCCTATACCAGAGACAGCAAGCAAGGAAAACTGCGATCTATTCTTCTCCTCAGAAATCGTCCATGACTGGAAGCTTCAGGAACAATCAATTATCCTTCAAATATGGACCTTGTTGTTGGGAAATCAAATTAGTGCTTGGGTGGAGATAGACCCAAGACCAGTTATTAAATAGTTACCATTTTGTGAAAGCAATAATGTGGACATTGATTCTGTGGGGCTCCTTGCTCAAACAGGAAAGTAATCCACATCCCCCAAGCAGACAGAAAATTAGGACATGTTAACAAAAAAGAGACATTTAAAGCAGCTTGGGTGCGACTGCATGCTTTTGATTAACCACAATGCAGACTGGGGATGATGGGAATGGCAGCCCAACAGTACATTTTGGGCTTGAGGTAGGGGAAAGGTTCAAGGACATTTTAAAGTCAGACGCCATCTCCAAAAGCTTTGTCTCTCAATCCAAATCCCATTCTCTTGACTAAGCAGAGCAAACAGCATCATCCCAGATGTTGCGGTATCCCAATTCCCACCCGCTCTAGTCATGATGTCTAATGATGAGGAATACAGGAGTTGCAGCATGTATCCAGAAGGCCACATGCAATGACATGGTGGGCTGGATTCAGAGCGTGTGCCTTAAGTTTGACAAATGTGACACAGATAAGCAATCTGATCTAGTGTAAGACAGTTAACCTGTGTCTGCAAGCTTCTCCTTTAGTAATCAGTAGGCCAGGTTATTTTTTCATGAAAGCTGTAGTAGGCTGGGAAACACAAATTGCTAACTAGAAATGCTGGACCACTCTAACAACTAGCATGTCAGACTACACAGAAAAGCCATTGAAATCCACAAGCATGTGGACAATTTCAACAGAAAGGGGGAAATCCTGAAAATGAACAAAATCCGGCTACCAGTATTAAATATCTCTAAAATCATAACAGTAAATAAAGAACAGCACTCAAAAATAGGGGAGCTTCAGACAAGAAACAGTCAGGGACAGCTAATCACCTCCCAACAAAGGATTCCCTCAGGCAGTAAGAAGCCACACCTTGAAACTGCTAGGCCATTAAATGCTAATCAAGGTGGCCAATTGCAACATTCACACTTGCCTCAAACAGACAAGAGTTCTTTTTCCCATCCTGGACATTCCACAGATATATAAACCCCATTTTCCTAGTTTCCAACAGACCTCACAACCTCTGAGGATGCCTGCCATAGATGCAGGCAAAACATCAGGAGAGAATGCTTCTGGAATATGGCCATACAGCCCAAAAAACTTACAACAACCCAGTGATTCTGGCCATAAAAGCCTTCGACAATACATTGCTAACTAGTTTTTGGTGACTACAACCGGCTCTCCAGCTGCACAGAAACTAACTCGGACACATTATTTAAAGTCACAATCACAGATTGTCTCGGATGCATTTCTTTCCTTTCACATCAGTCTGCTTTGTTTTTTGTTTTTTTAACAATGATTCTGCCAAGTTAGGATTAAATTAATCCCCAGTGAGTAAATTGAACAAGGTGACCTGGTTTCGCTTTGCGTCTAACCCCCTCAATCCTTAAATCTGTTTGTTGTGTGTTATTTCCAGACAGCCATTCATTGAAATTTATGTGCACACATAGTTCAATGAGGGAGGGCATATTTTGCATGCAGAAAGCCAGAAAATTCTGTCTCTGGCATCTCTAATTAAAAATAATCTAATGAAGTAGGTGCAGGCAAAAACACATCCGTCCCACCAGAGACCTCTCCCCAGAAGCAATTGTTGTGACCTATGCAGTCAGTTGTTACCCTCTCTCTTCAGAATTATGATTCGGAATAAAAAACATGGTCTTATCAGCATAATTTCATTATTTGTATTCATTCTGTTTCTCCTTTCCATTGCAACAGAGCTATTGATCTGTATGACAAGCGGATTCAGTGGCTGTTGCAAGGCAGCAGAAAGGTAATGTGCACAATTGATTCACTTTAAAACCACCATTTATGTGAAGATAAAGATATAACATAGTCAAGCAATGGAATTAAGTGGCAGCACTTTTCAGACAGAGATAGAAATCTTTCTCCATGCTTCTGGGGCCCAATGTTTTATTGAGTTTGACAAAGCCCCCAATTTGTATGGGTTCTAGGTATGTTTTTGGATTTAAAAGTCCCATTTAGGTTGGAAGTGTGAAACGCATCAAAATATGTACTATTATATGTAGCGGACTTGTGACAAAACAAAAGAATATTGGAGGTGGATACAAAATTAGTTGCAAGATATATTTACAATCAGATCACAATTCGATCCAATATTATTTTAATTGGCACTTTTAAAAAACAAACAATAAATACCATGCTACAAAACAGGAGCTTCTTTGTTGAGCTCCAGGGCCAGAGAAGCAGATGGCGGAAACAGAAGAACGGCCTGCCTCAGGGGAGCGTGCTCACTCCATCCATGTTCAACATCTACACAAATGACCAGCCACTGCCAGAAAGGACAGAGAGTTTCATCTATGCTGATGATCGTACCATTACTACTCAAGCAGGGAGCTTTGAGATGGTTGAAAACAAGCTCTCCGAAGCTCTAGGTGCTCTTACTGCCTATTACAGGGAAAACCAACTGATCCCCAATCCATCTAAAACACAGACATGAGCCTTTCACCTTAAGAACAGACAAGCATCCCGAGCTCTGAGGATTACCTGGGAAGGGATCCAACTGGAGCATTGCAACACACCCAAATACCTGGGAATCACTTTGGACCGTGCTCTGACCTACAAGAAGCACTGCCTGAACATCAAGCAAAAAGTGGGCGCTAGAAATAACATCATACAAAAGCTGACTGACACAACCTGGGGATCACAACCAGACACAGTGAAGACATCTGCCCTTGCGCTATGCTACTCTGCTGCTGAGTACTCATGCCCAGTGTGGAACACATCTCACCATGCTAAAACAGTGGATGTGGCTCTTAATGAGACATGCCACATTATCACAGGGTGTCTGCGCCCCACACCACTGGAGAAATTACACTGCTTAGCCGGTATTGCACCACCTGACATCCGCCGGGAAGTAGCAGCCAATAGTGAAAGGACCAAGGCAGAGACATCTCCAGCTCATCCCCTGTTTGGGTATCAGCCAGCAGGTCAACGACTTAAATCAAGACATAGTTTTCTTAGATCTACAGAGGCACCCGCTGGAACACCCCAGCAAGCGAGAGTCCAAAAGTGGCAGGCCCAAACCCAGCACCTCAATCCATGGGTGATACCAGATGAGAGACTCCCCCCTGGGCACACAGAAGACTGGGCGACTTGGAAGGCGCTGAACAGACTGCGCTCTGGCACCACGAGATGCCGAGCCAATCTTAAGAAATGGGGCTACAGGGTGGAATCCTCGGCTGCGAGTGCGGAGAAGAACAAACCACTGACCACCTGCTGCAATGCAACCTGAGCCCTGCGACATGCACAATGGAGGACCTTCTTGCGGCAACACCAGAGGCACTCCAAGTGGCCAGATACTGGTCAAAGGACATTTAACCAACTACCAAGTTTGCAAAATCTGTGTGTTTTTTCTTTTTTCTTTTTAATCTGTGTGTTTGTTTTGTTCTGTTAGAATTGTAACACAATGGTATGGTTGCTGATGACACGATAAATAAATTTCAAGTCAGTATGTTACATTACTTTTGCAGCGGGACTACTCTATGTACAAAAATGGAAAGGTAAAGAACTACCTAAAAGACAATGAGGAGGTGGGAAGTCTATTTTAATCTTTAATTATTATTTTGATTATTATTTTGCAATGAGGAGGGTGGGGGGAAAGCAGTTTAAATAGAGGTATATAGCAATATAAGTCAGAGAGGAGAAAACTGCTGTGTTTATAAATTGTATGGTAATACTTACATTGCTGAATAAATAAATAAATGTATAGATTTTAAAAAATACAATTGATACACCTAGAATCTGTTATGTATTGATGGCTTCCCTGTTTCCATAATATATCTCTAGTTATAGGAAACACCGAACCAGGTGTGGTCAGACCACACCTGGAATACTGTGTCCAATTCTGGGCACCACAATTGGAGGGAGATAATAATAATAATCTATTGATTTGACCAGTCATATGACCATTTCAAAATACAACATGAGTAAAAGGCAAGGCAAAAAGGAGAGGACAGCAGCTGACCTTTTGTTAACAGTCAGAATCTTATTTTCCTGGTTCTTCTTTCAGGAAATGTGCTCTTTTCTTGATAGTTTTCAGAATAAAAAGAATTATGGTGGATTTTTCCTCTCCTTGCAAGAGGAATGTCAGAAGATCATTTCTGTTGGGGGACCTGCAGTTGGATAATATTGGATGTAAATATCTGTATCGCAGTTCAGTATATGCTGGACAGTCAATTAAGAAATGTTCTATATCTTCCACAGTTTGTTCCCCCCATACGCAGAATCTTGGGATGTTACAGTAACGCCCGGTTTGCATCATAATACTGAGTTGTTCAAACCTAGCCCTAATAATTTAAGGGAATGTTGACAAGCTGGAATATGTCCAGAGAAGAGACACTAAAATGATCAAGGGTCTGGAGAACAAGCCCTACGAGGAGCGGCTTAAAGAGCTGGGCATATTTAGCCTGTAGAAGAGAAGGCTGAAAGGAGACATGATGAGGGCCATGTATAAATATGTGAGGGGACATCATAGGGAGGAGGGAGCAGGCTTGTTTTCTGCTGCCCTGGAGACTAGGATGTGGAACAATGGCTTCAAACTACAGGAAAGAAAGGAGATTCCACCTGAACATTAGGAAGAACTTCCTAACTGTGGGAACTGTTCAGCAGTGGAACTCTCTGCCCCAGAGTGTGGTGGAGGCTCCTTCTCTGGAGGCTTTGAAACAGAGGCTGGATGGCCATCTGTCAGGTGTGTTTTGAATGCGATTTTCCTGCTTCTTAGCAGAATGGGGTTGGACTGGATGGCCTACGAGGTCTCTTCCAACTCTATTATTTTATGATTCTTTAGAGTCAGAAGTGATTACAAGGGCCATCTGGGCTAACCTCAGAAGAAGATGAAGAACTTAATTTTTCTACCCTGCCTCCATCTCCCCGAAGGTACTCGGGGCAGCTTACATGGGGCCAAGCCCAAGGCAACATACAATTAAAACATATTAAAATAGCATAAAAACAGCATAAACAATAATAAACAAGCATCAAAAGCAACAACAGACTCATTTTTGGAGGGGAGGGAGGGAGCCAATGGTGTTGGGCAGATACTAAGGGGCACATAGAGACATTTATTCTTTAAACAATCTTCATTATTGTTGTTGTTTAATTCTTTACACATCTTAGGAGTGGCCACTGCATCATTCTCTCCTGCTAATGCCAGGACTACAGCTGTTGCCAGCAAATTGCTGAGGAATTTAGGAATTAAGTCCAATGGAGGAAAGGGCTGTTTACAATGATATTTAGCAGTGATCCAAATTAATCACAGCATGGTATTTTTCCAGTTCTTCCCTTGTTTTCCCCTCTCCAGATGTTTGGCATTGTTCAAGGCAGCAAAACTGGAGTGCTGGTTGACACATCTGATATCAGTTGTAAACCAAGGCTGTGTGAATTTCAAAGAGATCTTCTGGTAAATATTTCTGAAGGCTGGTTTGGTTTTTAACTGCAGAATCACCCTTAAATTAATGGTGATGGATGAGATGTTGGACTGGAAATAGTGAACCTGTGGATTCAAAATTCCTTTTGGTGATGTTGATTGAAACCTTTTGTTTTATTCCCAAGTTGCTAATAGATGAGCAGCTGTGTTACATGAAGGAACTGTACCTCCTTTCCTTTGGCACGGAGGTTTCGTCTCTTTGGGAGAAGCCCCAAGCAATCAGTGTGAATGTGTAAGTGTATAGCTTTGCTGTTCGATTTTTCTACTTCCTCTTGCTCACTTAGGTCTTTTCATATACTCATATTCCCCATCTCCACTGACTATTTAATGCAGTTTCAGGTTAGCTTCAAACAGCAATAGCCAGACAGTGAATCCTATAAAAGTGCATGAAAGAAAGCCCTTAATGTGCATCAATTCTCTGTGGTTTGTTTAATCACCATCTGGGCTTGAAACTGATTCCAGAATTTCCTATGTAATCATCTGCACAGTGAAACTACTTTCTTCAATACCAGTTTAAAACTGCATTAAGTGGTCTGCGTACGTACTGCCATAGAAAGAATCCCAGATCTATCTAGTCCAGTGTGGGTAAAGGTAAAAGCTTCCCCTGACATTAAGTCTAGCCATGTCTGACAGTGGGGTGGTGCTCATATCTATTTCTAAACTGAAGAGCCAGCGTTGACCGTAGACACCACCTTGGTCATGTGGCTGGCATGACTGCATGGAGTGCCATTACCTTACCACTGGAGCAGTACCTATTGATCTACGCACATTTGCATGTTTTCAAACTGCTAGGTTGACAGAAGCTGGGGTTAACAGTGGGAGCTCACCCCGCTCCCCAGATTCAAACTGCCGACCTCAGCTCAGCTGTTTAACTCACTGCATCATTGAGTGCTTCAGTGTGGGCATCCACAGCTAAATCCCAAGCCATCCAAACTGATTAAATACTTATAAAAAAGAAGTGCACAAATAGTTTATGTTACTGCTTTCACTATCAGGAAGTCTGTATCTCCTCACATACTGTATTTCTTGAATCCATTGACTCAGGTCCTATTTCTGCAGCAGAAGAAAACAAGCCCAATCTGGCCCCATTTACACTGCCATACAATCCAGTATTTGATCCCAGATTATCTGCTTTGAACTGAATTATATGGGAATGTAGATAGCAATAATAATACTTTTTTTCTAGACCGCCCTCTCTCCCCAAAGGGACTCAGATCCAACCTCTATCTTCAACCTAACAACTTTTCACTTGTTTAAAGATGGCTAAAGCATTTATAATAGGAGGAGGAGGTTTAAAGAAGGATCTTAGGGATTGCTTGTTAGTTGGACTTACAATCTCAAAAGGGATTTCTGAAGATACCGTAAATTCTGTGTCAACAAGGGAGAACCAGTTGGACAAGGGCAAGCTTTCATATGAATATAGATTAATTTCCATCAGAGCATAGAAACCACAGGAACAGTGCAACCATTGATCACCAGTTATGTTCATTATAAGTAAACTCCATATTGAAGAACCAGTCTTGGATCCACCATCCAGAAATAAAATGTCACTATCTCAGTCTTACAGCTGGCATGAAACCCACTGAAATCCTTGGAGTTTAGGATTGTGACATAGTTCTTAAAGACATATTCTTGAATTAACCAAGTTAACAAGCCCTATGAGGAGCAGCTTAAAGAGCTGTGCATGTTTAGCCTGAAGAAGAGAAGGCTGAGAAGAGACATGATGAGGGCCATGTATCAAGATGTGGGGGGAAGTCATAGGGAGGAGGGAGCAAGCTTGTTTTCTGCTGCCCTGGAGACTAGGATGTGGAACAGTGGTTTCAAACTACAGGGAAGACGATTCCATCTGAACATGAGGAAGAACTTCCTGACTGTGAGAGCTGTTCAGCAGTGGAACTCTCTGGCCCAGAGTTTGGTGGAGGCTCCTACTTTGGTGGCTTTCAAACAGAGGCTGGATGGCCATCTGTCGGGGGTGCTTTAAATGCGATATTCCTGCTTCTTGGCAGGGGGTTGGACTGGATGGCCCATGAGGTCTCTTCCAACTCTATGATTCTATGTTGTACAGTGCAGCATTTCTCCACTTGTCAGAATTTGATTGATCCAATAGCTATTTCATTCCTCTTCTCTGTCCTTACTGCCAATTGCAGTGAAAGAAGCAGCCAGTTATCTGCTGATGGTAATTTCTGTATCTATTCTGTTGATTCATGAATTGGCAGATGATTATACTAACTGATTCCAAGTCTACAGTTCTGTGATTTGCCACCAAGGAGACATGATATTTACAGGCCTTCTGCTAACCCCAAAGAGGGTCAGATATACCACAGTATTCCCATTTTAGAAGTAATTTGATCAAGTCACACAGGCCTGAAATAATTAGAACTGTCATCTTGTCACATTTTTGTGTGTGGATCGTCTTTGACTCCTGAAAAACTGTCGAGTATTAAATCAATGTGATGCAATGCAGAGTCATGCCTCAATACAAAGCACATAAGCGTACTAGCTGGGATGCTCAAAACATACAGACCATCCCTACCATGAGATTAGGCAGTCATTTTTGTATACATCAGCTGCACTTTCTGAAAACTTGGCCAGCCATATTGCTCTGCTACCTTTATGTATAACAACAGTAGTTTTATGTGAATTTCAATAGTTTCCACTTAGGTTTCCACCTAGTTTTAATGCGCTCCCGGTGGCGCAGTGGGTTAAAGTGCTGAGCTGCTGAACTTGCTGACCGAAAGGTTGCAGGTTCGAATCCTGGAAGCAATGTGAGCTCACCCTATTACCCCCAGCTTCTGCCAACCTAGCAGTTCAAAAACATGCAAATGTGAGTAGATCAATAGGTACTGCTCTGGCAGGAAGGTAACAGCACTCCATGCAGTCATGCCGGCCACATGACCTTGGAGGTGTCTACTAACAATGCCGAAATGGTGATGGGCACCAGTCCCCGGAGTCAGACACGACTGAACGTCAGGGGAAAACCTTTACCTTGACCTTAATGCAAAGTCTCAGTGCTTAACTAGTAAACTACAAAATGGTTTACAACTAGGAGATAAAGGCCACCTCTTCCCATGTAAATCTTGCTTTGTATGAACTTGGAATGTTACTATAAAAAAGCAGAGTTCGGTTACATTTTAGTAGAGAGCCCCCAGGCCCAGTTCAGTTTACACCAGGAAACTTTTACATCAGGAATGTTTTTAATGCATTGGAGTAATTGCTACAATTACCATTATAATGAACTACAAATGGAACATTTTAGTTTCAGGCTGGGTGTGCTGAGTTTTTTTAATCCAAAACATCTGGAAAGGCCTAGTATCTAACAAATGGTCAGTTACATTGCATCAGCGCATCGTTCCTCCTCCAGTTACCGCCTGGCAACATATATGCTATTCCCTCTACAAAATAATGTAGATTGTGTTTTTGGATTAGTGGAGATTAACAGGGAATTAAGGGCTAAATCTAGTTATCAGTTCCAACTAGAACAGACCCACTGAAATGAATGACATTTGGTAAATTCAGCGCTAATGTTAGTAGTTCTATTCTGGTTGGGAATATAAATTGGATTAAACCTGATGGTTTTCACTCACGTTAGGAGAAACTGGTCTAAAGGAACCTGCTATGTTCAATTTCTACACATACTATAGTTTTGCTATTGTGAGGAAGCACTAAATAGTAGGAGCCCCCGATGGTGCAGTGAGTTAAACCCTTGTGCCGTCATAACTGCTGACTGACAGGTCACCTGTTCGGATCCAGGGATTGGGGTGAGCCCCTGTCTGTCAACTCCAGCTTCTCATGTGGTGACATGAGGGAAGCCTCCCACAGGATGGTAAAACATCCGGTCATCCCCTGGGCAACATCCTTGCAGACAGTCAATTCTCTCATACCAGAAGCAACTTGCAGTTTCTCAAGTTGCTCCTGACACAGAAAAAAAACTAAAAAGTGGTTTCCTTGTAATCTGAAGTTGTGCCAGCATAGGAAAAGAATCATCACTCTTCTCTGGTGAGAATAAACTTGTCCTGAGGCTGTTGAATGACAAGCAGTGTGCTTATTCTTGGGAGAAGAATTTCTAGCTAATGCCTGTAAAAAAACAGCCAGATCTGATGTAGAGAGAAACACAAAATACCCCATAAGAATTCAACTAGATAGGGGTGGTAAATGAATATAATTTATTCAGCATGGTGCATCAGAAAAGAATAGCCGTATGTAAACCAACACTGACTCCATCCCCAAATTATCATACATCTTATGTTCATACTTAAAGCCAAGTTATTGCAAAACCAAGCAGAAATATAAGGTAAAGGTAAAGGTTTCCCCTGACATTAAATCTAGTGGTGTCCGACTCTGGGAGAGGGGTGCTCATCTCCATTCTAAGTCAAAGAGCCAGCATTGTCCATAGTCGCCTCCTAGGTCATGTGGCCGGTATGACTGCATGGAGCGCTGTTACCTTCCCATCTTCAAATTCATGTGGCCGGTATGACTGCATGGCACACTGTTACCTTCCCCCTGGAGCAGTACCTATTGATCTACTCTCATTTGCATGTTTGTGAACTGCTAGATTGGCAGAAGCTAGGGCTAACAGTAGGAGCTCACCCCGCACCTCGGATTCGAACTGCCAGTCTCCAAGTTCATATGGCTGCATGGCACACTGTTACCTTCCCCCTGGTACCTATCAATCTACTCTCATTTGGATGTTTTTGAACTCCTAGATTGGCAGAAGCTGGGGCTAACAGCGGGAGCTCACCCCGCACCTCGGATTTGAACTGCCAACCTTTTGGTCAGAAAGTTCAACAGCTCAGTGGTTTAACCAGCTGCACTACTGGGGCTCCTTAGCAGAACTATACATTTGATATTTGTCCTTCAGTTATATAAATCCCTGGAACATAATGATTTTCCATATCTTAGCTATGCACAACATGCAAGGTCACTTTATCTGAATGTCATGGTTTCCATCCATTCTTCTGTTTGGCTTTTAGACCTCCATGGAAATTTCCATCAGCCTCTGACTGGCTTGCCTGAGCTTCAATGGCTTCTGGAGCAGTGCATGTGGGCAATTGCTCCTTTGTGTCTCAAGGATGTTGCAGGAGGTTGCCCTGGTGATGTCATTAAGCAGGGCGCATCAGCCAAAGATGCTCAGAGCATGTCATTCAAATAAAAACAAAACAAATGCTAACAAATGAGAAACTCATTTTGTGGTTGGAAACTGAGGCCTCCAAACTCTTCACTGAACAAAAACAAAATTGTCAGGCTTATTTTTAACACCTTGATAACCCTGAAGCTGCTATTGTGAAACAGCCCACAGAGGCAAGGGCTAGTAGCATACAGTACAGTGTGTGTGTTCATTTGCATGCATATGGACAGGTGAATAGCTAGTCCTATTTAAGGAATTCTGGGACTTTCTAGAATTATCAGGCCTTTTGCAGACTGTCTGACAGGCCTTTTGCAGACTGATACTTGGATATTGATAATACAGTCATTAGGAGCCCCTGGTGGTGCAGCAGGTTAAACCACTGACCTGCTGAACTTGCTGATCGAAAGGTCATCGGTTCAAATCTGGGGAGTGAGGTGAGCTCCCGCTGTTAGCCCCAGCTTCTGCCAGCCTAGCAGTTTGAAAACATGCAAATGTGAGTAGATAAATAGGAACTGCTCCAGCGGGACGGTAAAGGGTGCTCCATGCAGTCATGCTGGCCACATGACCTAGAAGGCGTCGATGGACAACACCGGCTCTATGGCTTAGAAATGGAGATGAGCATCACCCCCCCCCCCCCCAGAGTTGGACACAAATGGACTTAATATAAGGGGAATACCTTATTTGGATATTGATAATACAGTCATTATGAGTCCCCTGGTGGCACAGAAGGTTAAACCACTGAGCTGCTGAACTTGCTGATGGAAAGGTCGACGGTTCAAATCTGGGGAGTGGGGTGAGCTTCCGCTCTTAGTCCCAGCTTCTGCCAAGCTAGCAGATCGAAAACATGCAAATGTGAGTAGATCAATTGGTACCTCTTCTACAGAAAGATAATGGTGCTCCATGCAGTCATGCTGGCCACATGACCTTGGAGGCATCTATGAACAACGCCAGCTCTTTGGCTTAGAAATGGAGATAAACACCACCCCCCAGAGTTAGTCACAACAAGAATTAATGTCAAGTGGAAACCTTTATCTTTACTTTAATACAGTCATGTGCCAATGTACTATTTTTTTACATTATTTGGCATGAACTTGTATCTAATTGGCATGCAATCTATTCTGCTTCCATTCCCCTCTGATAGCTTACATGAAGCAAGGCAATGGGTCCAGGGACTGAAACCCAGTGGAGGCAGCAATTTACTGAAAGCTTTGAAGAAAGTCCTTGTCCTAAAAGGACTGGATTCACTTGTGATTATTGTTGCAAGCTGGTAGGTCGTTTCTCTGAACCAAAGCAAATGCTAACTTTTTATTTGCTTGATAAACTTAATCCTTTGATTTAATTTTCTAATGTTTAGAATAACTTTTCTTCTTTCTCGAACTAGTCCAGATCAGTCTTCAGGAATATTGTCTGACTATATCCAGCAAGGCACAGCGGGGAGAGATCTGCTGGTCCATACTGTCACATATGATTGCAGTAGTCACGTGCCTCCTGTAAGTCTGTAGTTGACATAATGTGGTGCTGAGGCACATACTTGACATGCAGGAAGCCCCGTTTCAGACTTTGGTGTCCCTAGTTGCAAAGAAACGGTAGCAAGTGAAGAAGTATCTCCATCTGAGATTGGAAGTGGATCTGCAGATGGATGAGGAATTGCAACTTTTTGAAAGGCCCTTTAATAGGGTTGTTTGAGAATTCTAGTTAATGTTGGAACTGAAAATAATTTATCAAAATTCACAAACTTCTTCATGTTCAGGATGGAAAAACTGCCAGATGTAATAGAACTGTATGCATGTGTAAACTGAGTGTGATCATTTTGGACAAGCGGCAATGAATCATGATGGTTTTCTATTTAAGTCCAGGTTTCTTCTCCTATTCTTTATAAAGTTCTGGTTTAGTGACCTTGATATCTTTGAATTATTTCTCAACTGAGTACTTTTCTTTAATACAATCAATACAGGCAGTTGTAAAAAGCATGGCAGAAGATGTGAGAGGCAGTTACCATTGTTATTCAACCAAGGAGGAAGTAAGTGATGTTTAATCAGAGTTGCTTGTGCTCTAATTTAAATAGTTGTCATGAAGATTGCTGCCCTTTCACAGGCTCATTCACCTGGTTAGTGAATAAGAAGCGTCCTCTTTCAAAATACTGATATACAGTATAACAACATAAAAGGGAGCAGATCCATCCTTATTTTAAGATTCATAGCAGCATTGCTAGAAAATATTTCATTTCATGCCACTTTCACACACCTGTGGCTCCCATTTCTGGCCTTTGGTTACAAAATGGAAAATAAAAACAGTACAGGATAGATACAGGAGGCCGCGGTAGCATTAACTGCAGAACTTGCTGACCAGAAGGTCGGCAGTTCTTATCTGCAGGATGGGGTGAGCTCCCATTGTTAGCCCCAGCTTCTGCAAGACTAGGAGAGTGTTGTCGAAGGCTTTCATGGCCGAATCACTGGGTTGCTGTGAGTTTTCCAGGCTGTATGGTCACATTCCAAAAGCATTCTCTCATGACGTTTCAACCTGGACACGGCATATTATTTGAGAACGTAGAAATGCTGGACCACTCGAACAACTTCCATGTCTGACTACTACACAGAGGAACCATTTAAATCCTCAAGTATGTGGACAATTTCAACAGAAAGGGAAAAAAGCATGAAAATGAACAAAATTTGGATTCCAGTACTAAAAATAACTCCAGAATCAGGAGAGTAAATAAAGAGCAACACTCAAAAAGCAGGGGAATTCCAGAAAACAATCAGTGAGGGCCAGCTAACACCTGGCAACAAAGGATTCCCCCAGGCAGCAACCAGCCAGGCTTTGAAGCTGCAAAGCCATTAAATGCTGGGTTGTTATAGGGGTTTTTTCGGGCTAGACGGCTATGTTCTATAGGCATTCTCTTCTGCCGTTTCGCCTGCATCTATGGCAAGCATCCTCAGAGGTAGTGAGACCTCACTACCTCTGAGGATGCTTGCCATAGATGCAGGTAAAACATCAGAAGAGAATGCCTCTAGAACATGGCCATACAGCCAGAAAAAAACCTACAACAACCCAGTGATTCCGACCATGAAAGCCTTCAACAATCCATTAAATGCTAATCAAGGTGACTATTTGCAACATTCACACTTGCCTGAAGCAGACAAGAGTCCTTTCTCCCATTCTGGACATTATTCCACAGATATATAAACCTCACTTGCCTAGTTTCCAACAGACTCCTCAACCTCTGGGGATGCCTGCCATAGATGTGGGTGAAATGTCAGGAGAGATTGCTTCTGGAACATGGCCATACAGCCCGTAAAACTCACAGCAACCCACTCGTCTTGCATAATTTACCGCCTGTTTGAGAAGTTTTGAATTTGGAAAGAGTGAATTGAAATATATGTTTTCTGGGTTGCTATTCTATATCTTTTGATCTGCTTAAATTTGAATTTGACACTCTTAGGCCCCATCCATACTGCTCTATACTGCATTATATTGCAGTGTAGATGGGACCTTAGATCAAGAAGCTGTGCATACATGCAAATTAGGAGTGAGTAATTTGTGACTGTGCTGATTTTGTTGAGTTTTGTTCCCATCTTCCGTCAATTTGATGGAAGTTCCAATCCAGTAACATCTGGAAGATTACACTTTGCTCTTTCAAGGATCTGGGATGATACATATTAAAGCCTTAGATAATTCTGTAGTCAGTTGCTGGCACCTTTATTTCTTGCAGATATATGCAACTTGTTAGTAACTGTGCAAACAATATAGATTCATAGAGTTGGAAGAAACCTCAGGGCCATCCAGTTCAACCCCCTGCCAAGAAGCAGGAAAATCGCATTCAAAGCACTCCTGAGAGATGACTATCCAATATGCTGAGCTAGAGATAGACCTTCAGTTGTGTCCATCATGACTCTTCTTACATTTATAGTTCATATTTCTTCTTTTGATGAGATTATATTTAAAAATGACTTTGTGAGTTTTCTATCAAAAATGAGAAATCATACTACAGTAATGCATAACTTCATTGTGTAAATTGTAAATAAATAATAAAAATGTGCTAAGATAGCGAACCTGCAAATAACTCAAAATACATCTGATCCTTTCCTCAACATTGCATCAGGGTTGTGAAAGCACTGATATCCACTTTGTCCTTTGTGAACGTCAAAAAGCTGAACACTTGCTCAGCATCATAAGCGAAATCTACCAAGGCAGGATGGTTGACTCGCTTTTTAATTTAATCAAAGAGGTAAGTACTTTGACTTCAAGAGGATAATAGCACTAAAGGTTCTTGAATGTCTAGTTATCTAATGTTTTACTTTGACAGCCTCTTATTAGTTACCTTGAGTGGAGCCCTTGGTGGCTCAGTGGGTTAAAGCGATGAGTTTCTGAACTTGCTGATCAAAAGGTCGCAGGTTCAAATTAGGGGAGCGGGGTGAGCTCCCGCTGTTAGCCCCAGCTTCTGCCAACCTAGCAGTTTGAAAATATGCAAATGTGAGTAGATCAATAGATACCGCTCTGGCGGGAAGGTAACGGCGTGCCATGCAGTCATGCTGGCCATATGACCTTGGAGGTGTCTACGGACAACGCTGGCTCTTCGGCTTAGAAATGGAGATGAGCACCAACCCCCAGAGTCGGACACGACTGGACTTAATGTCAGGGGAAAACCTTTACCTTTACCTTTACCTTTGACCTTGAGTGGCATGTAAACAAAATGAGAAAGAAGATCTTCTGAAAGAAAATCAATAAGTACATATATGCCATAGCAATGTAATAGTGCTCCATATTGTTGATTTTGGTGAATCCTGAATCAAATCAAGCTCTCTTTCTATATTAAAAGTATGTTATTCTTAGGTGCTTTCAAATCAACTTATAGCAACCCTATCATGGTGTTTTCTTGACAAGATTAATTCAGGGGTGTGACTGCCATTGTCTTAGACAAGGCATGGGCAAACTTGGGCCCTCCAAGTGTTGTGGACTTCAACTCCTAACATTCCTAACAGCCTCAGGCCCCTTCCTTTTCCCCCTCAGCATGGAGAAAAGAGGAATGTGCTTCTTCTATGCTGTGCTCATATTGCATGGATTTTAGTAATTGACTTCTGCAGAATCTTTGCAATCAGGAACTGACGAGTAGTTAGATGAGGAGTGAAGGCCCTCTGAATCCTCCAGATGTTTCAAAGTACAACTATCATCATCTTGATCAATTGTTCGCTAGAGGTGGTGTAAGTTGAAGTCTGAAACAGGCAAAGGACAAGAGATGCTTGGCTTAGAGCAGGCAAGGGCAAACTTCAGCCCTTCAGGTGTTTGGGACTTCAACTCCCACAATTCCTAACAGCGTACCGGCTGTTAGGAATTGTGGGAGTTCAATCCAAAAACACCTGGAGGGCTGAAGTTTGCCCTTGCCTGGCTTAGAGTGTTCGATTTAAATAATCTAGAGAACTAATTCTTAAACTGTGGATCCCTAAGCTTAGTGGTTCTCAACCTTCCTAATGCCGCAACCTCTTAATAGAGCCCCTCATGTTGTGGTGACCCCCAACCATAAAATTATTTTCATTACTACTTCATAACTGTAATTTTGCTACCGTTATGAATCGTAATGTAAATATCTGATATGCAGGAGGTATTTTCATTCACCGGACCAAATTTGGCACAAATACCAAATATACCTAAATTTGAATACTGGTTGGGTGAGGAGGGGGTTGATTTTGTCATTTGGGAGTCGTAATTGCTGGGATTTATAGTTCACCTATAATCAAAGAGCATTCTGAACTCCACCAACGTTGGAATTGAACCAAACTTGGCACACAGAACTCCCGTGACCAACAGAAACTACTGGAAGGCTTAGGTGGGTATTGGCCTTGAGTTTTGGAGTTGTAGTTCACCTACATCCAGAGAGCACTGTGGACTCACACAATGATAGATCTGGACCAAACTTGGCATGGATACTCAACATGCCCAAATGTGAACATCGGTGGAGTTTGGGGAAAATAGAGCTTGACATTTGGAAGATATCGTTGCTGGGATTTATAGTTCACCTACAATTAAAGAGCATTCTGAACCCCACCAACGATAAAATTGGACTGAACTCGCCACACAGAACCCCCATGACCAACAGAAAATGAAGGCTTTCATGACTGGAATCACTGGGTTGTTGTAGGTTTTTGGGGTTATGAGGCCATGTTCCAGAAGCATTCTCCCTGCAGAAGCTGCAGGAGAGAATGCTTCTAGAACATGGCCATATAACCCAAAAAACCTACAACAATCCAGAAAGTACTGTGTTTTCTGATGGTGTTTGGTGACCCCTCTGACACCCCTTGCGACCCGCCAGGGATCCTGACCACCAGGTTGAGAAACGCTTCCTTAGCTGAATGTTTGGCCAAAAGTAAAAGGTTTCTGAACACTATCAGACTCTGCAGAAAGTGCTTTAGCTATACTCCACAAAAAGGAAAATCAGTCTGTTTAGCAAGCCATGCAAATGCTGGTTTATTTTCAGTACATTTTATATACCTATTTACCTAAAATTTCTTGGGTGGGAAGGATTTGCAAGTGGAAAAAGCTTAAGAAGCCCCAGTCTGGAGCTGTATATGTAAATAAGCAAGATTATGTCTTTTGGATTAATTTATTTTGAGGGTGGTCCCGAGAATAAAGTATGCTTAGATCCTGTTCTGAGCTTATTTGAGAGAAATGGGTAAATATTAGAAATATAGCACAGATAAAGATAATTCTATTAGTTTCTACACAGAACATTTTGCATTTTTGTGTCTAGGGTTCCATGGAATGGTTGGAGGTTCCTTCAGCTATCTGCCTGCCAAAGCCCCCAAGACATGAAAGTCCACTTGTGATACAAATCCCTAACCTTTTAACCAAGAGCTCGGCTGAATGGCTGAAAACAAATGGCCTGAAAGGTAAAGTAGGTCAAAGAGTTCCATGTGGAATGAAGTCCTGACTCAACAGAAAAGGATGTTTGCTGATCTTTCCCATTTTTGTTTGCTGCAGCCAAGAAGCTGATCCTTTATCAAGTTTTGGCACCAAATGCCTTTTCCCCAGTAGAAGAATTTGTGCCTGTGCTTCAGAAAAGAGTATCATCAACGTTACATGAAGTAAATGTAGAGGATATTTTTTTAATAAAAATTTAGTACTTTGAATGCATCCAGTCTAGCATGCTTCTTAATGTATATGCATTCATTTCATTCCATTTATTTCATACTTTTTCTCCTGAATGGGTGGTTGGGACCTACATGGACACATGGATGTGGAATTGTATTGTCGAAGGCTTTCATGGCCAGAATCACTGTGTTGTTGTGAGTTTTCCAGGCTGTATGGCCTTGTTCCAGAAGCATTGTCTCCTGACGTTTCACCTGCATCTATAGCAGGCATCCTCAGAGGTTGTGAGGTCTGTTGGAAACTAGGAAAATAGGGTTTATATGTCTGTGGAATGTCCATGGTGGGAGAAAGAACTCTTGTCTGCTTGAGACAAGTGTGAATGTTTCAATTGGACACTTTGATTAGCATTGAATAACCTTGCAGCTTCAAAGCCTGTCTGCTTCCTACTTGGGGGAATCCTTTGTTGGGAGGTATTAGCTGTAGCTGATTATTTCTTGTTGTGTTGCTTATTTCTCATTTCAGAAAGCAATGATGCAGTTTGAATGGCATGATGGAACTGTTAAAAATGTCCACGTAGACCCACCAATACTTTATAACTACCAGGTGATGATTACCAGTCAAGCCTTGCCTGATTTGACTGAATTCCTGATAAATATCATTATATTGTCCTGGCATCTAGCAAAAGTGAATTCTCTGCAGCCAAAAGAATAATTCACCAGTGATGCTTTTTTGAGGACACATGTGCATTACAACCTATATATTAGCAAGTGAACATTACTGCTAGTTTACTACTGTTTATACATATTTTTAATTGTGTCAGAAGTGACTTGAGAAACTGCAAGTCACTTCTGGTGTGAGAGAATTGGCTGTCTACAGAGACGTTGCCCAAGGGACGCCCGGATGTGTTACCATCCTGTGGGAGGCTTTTCATGTCTCCGCATGGAAGCTGGAGCTGACAGATGGGAGCTCACCCCATCTCATGAAGTCAAACCATCGACCTTCATGTCAGCAGTTCAGTTGGCACAAGGGTTTAACCCATTGCGCCACCATGGTTCCTATACATAAATAAATACGAGGTTGGCTGGGTTGAATCATAGAATCATAGAATCATAGAATCATAGTATACCATCTTGTCTTTTGGCCCCGGTGGCACAGTGGGTTAAACCGCTGAAATGCTGAACTTGCTTACTGAAAGGTCAACAGTTTGAATCCAGGGAGTGGCATGAGCTCCTGCTGTTAGCCACAGCTTCTGTCAACCTAACAGTTGAAATACATGCAGATGTGAGTAGATCAATAGGTACCGCTCCGGCGGGAAGGTAATGGTGCTCCATGCAGTCATGGTGGCTACGTGACCTTGGAGGTGTCTATGGACAATGCCGGCTCTTCAGCTTAGAAATGGAGATGAGCACCACCCCACGGAGTCAGACACAACTGGACTTAATGTCAGGGGAAACATTTATCTTTACCTACCCTTTGCCTTATGACCAATACTGGGAGTGGGGGTGAGGAAGCTTTACAGAGCAAAACATTTTGCATCAATCTTTTACAAATTTCACACATTCCTAGCTCATGATGCAAATGTGTCCAGTTTGCAACACAGAAGAGCCAAAACATTTTCCTTTGGAATTAATCACTATAATTCATTCTACATAAATAGACATATATCTGAGTTTGTTTGTTATAAAATGCTGCTTTTTAATCTGTCTTACCTCATAGTATCTCTCAGGTAGATAGTGAGTAGCTTTTTAGTGTCTTAGGCTTTGGATTCTCCCCGCACATGTTGTGTAAACCAGGCATGGGCAAACTTTGGCCTACCGGCTGTTAGGAATTGTGGGAGTTGAAGTCCAAAACACTTGGAGGGCCAACGTTTGCCCATGCCTAGTATAGATCTAGGGTATATTCCCACTGCACATTCATAGCAGTTTGATACTACAATGCCTCTTTTTTATGGAATGTTGGGATCTGTAGTTTGGAGAGGAACTAAGACTTCTATATTTTACTCCCTCCAGCTGCAGGAGTAGACCTTGATGAATCCCGGGATTCCATAAGATGGAGCCGTGATAACGGAAGTGGTATCAAATTCATTGTAATTATGTAGTGTGGATGTACCTTTAGTGACTGGAGATAGCAGCAGTTCTCTACAGAGCAGGAGGAAAGGTGAGGTTACAGAGTGAACAGGACTCAGTTTAGACCTTTGCAGGCCAGAATACGTTCTCTCACCAACACTGTGCCTTTGCCCTTTCCCAAATTATTGTATCAAATGTCTGTGTAATGATTACCATCAGCTATGTCTGTATTGGGTTGTTGTGAGTTTTCTGGGCTGTATGGCCATGTTCCAGACGCATCTCTCCTGACATTTTGCCCACATCTATGGCAGGCGTCCTTGGAGGTTGTGAGGATGCCTGCCATAGATGTGGGTGAAACGTAAGGAGAGAATGCTTCTGAAACATGGCCATACAGTCCCAAAAATTCACAACAACCCAGTGATTCCAGCCATGAAAGCCTTCGACAACACATATGTCTGTATTGTATTTACAGAAGCAACTTGGAAGGATTGTGAGGCTGTATGAGAGGCGCATCGATTTGCTCTCAATTGGTAGTAGAAGAATTTGGGGAATGGTAGGAGAGAGGAGGTATTGTGCTTTTTCTTCTGTGGCTGTACCCTGTTCTGTTGTTGTTGTTGTTGTTGTTGTTGTTGTTGTTGTTATTTGAAACACAACAAGATGAGTCCACAGCAGACACTTTGCTGGCTGTTGTATTGGATCACACGTCGGACACTTCCCAAGTGTCTAGAATTGTGCGATGTATCGGCGAATAATGCGTGCAGGTCTCAGTAAGGTGGCCTTTTGCAGCTGGCAGATGGTAATTTTGTCAGCGCCCATTGTGTTTAAGTGCAGGCCAAGGTCTTTAGACACTGCACCCAGTGTACCAATCACCACTGGGACCACCTTTAGTGGCTTGTGCCAGAGTCTTTGCAATTCGATCTTTAAATCCTCATATCGTGTCAGGCTTTTCAGTTGTTTCTCTTCAATCCTTATTATTATTATTATTATTATTATTATTATTATTATTCAATCCTTCAATAATAATAATTATTATTTTTGTAATTATTATTATTATTACAGAGTTTTCGTAATGAATTGATAAGGTCAACAAGTAAAATATACAAAGATACAATCATTATATATACTTCATAACATACAATAATGATAAATGTAATAATAAAAAGCACCTAACTTAGTTTAAAACTTCTATTGTTTCTATTATTGTTGTTGTTTTGTTGTTGTTGTTGTTGTTGTTATTGATTTTAAAAAAATATACCATGCTTAAAAATTCTTATCCATACCACTTCCCCATAACAGATTTGTAGTACAGAAATATGTATGGCCATAATTTTATCTGAATTGATAAGGGTCAGAGTTATCGCCATTACACTAATATTATTTCCTCCTCAAAATTGTAAACTTCATTTTGGGGGTGGACAACTCTTATATATCCAGATATTGGGGATTTCAATTCTCACCAGTCAACAGAGCCAGCAATAAGGGATTGTAGAAGTACCAAAATATATCTGGAGATCCAGAGATTTCCCCAACCCTGATTCATAGGTTCCCTGCTCTAGATCTCCACAGTGTGATTACTTGATGAAATACATGTAGCTGATTTCCATAATTCTCAAACAGGGCCGTTATACTTATTGATGTCTCCAAAGCAAACTCCATGTACATCATTCATGTTCAGCATTGCTTGCGGCTCTTACTTGAGGAGCAGATGCCAAGCAAGGATTTCTTCAATATTATAGCGTGAGTAACTATGAAGCAATTCTGTCATTGTTCATGGAGGATAATAGGTACATTAACAACATAGACTGTTTTTGCTTTAGGAACCATCTGAATTAAGAGGAACCATCTGCCTCAGGGGCTGCGGTGGTGCAACCACTGCGGTGGTTAAACCATTAAATTGTTGAATCTGCTGATCTAAAGGTTGGCAGTTCGAAGCTGTGGGGTGGGTTGAGCTTCCGCTGTTAGCCCTAGCTCCTACCAACCTAGCAGTTCAAAAAAAATGCAAATGTGAGTAGATCAATAGGTATTGCATCAACAGGAAGGTAATAAAGGCTCCTATATAGCCAGGCCAGCAAAAACACAACCAGGAGATGTCTATGGACAACAGGCTCCTCAGCTTGGAAATGGAACAATTGCGCCTCTCCATGGCCAGAGTTGAGCACCGTCTCCAGAAAGCCGGAGATGAAAGGGGAAGCCTTTACCTTTGTTCTGTGTATCAGTATGTCATTGTTATTCCACAGTATTAAGGCACTGAATGTTTACCTATCTGTTTAGCCTGAAGAAGAGAAGGCTGAGAGGAGATATGATAGCCATGTATAAATATGTGAGAGGAAGCCACAGGGAGGAGGGAGCAAGCTTGTTTTCTGCTTCCCTGGAGACTAGGATGTGGAACAATGGCTTCAAACTACAAGAAAGGAGATTCCATCTGAACATGAGGAAGAACTTCCTGAATGTGAGAGCCGTTCAGCAGTGGAACTCTCTGCCCCGGAGTGTGGTGGAGGCTCCTTCTTTGGAAGCTTTTAAGCAGAAGCTGGATAGCCATCTGTCAAGGGTGATTTGAATGCAATATTCCTGCTTCTTGGCAGGGGGTTGGACTGGATGGCCCATGAGGTCTCTTCCAACTCTTGATTCTATGATTCTATGATTCTGTGTTTGTTGTAATCTGTTCTGAATCCCCTCGGGGGGAGGGGGGGATGGGATAGAGCAGAATATAAATAAAGTGTATTATTATTATTTGAATACATATGGAGAGGAGGAGTTGGGGTGAGCGTTAGGATGTCACTCTTCACTAAGTTTCTCCTCAAAGGAACAGTGCAACTAGGAATTTTAGCAATATTCTACCCTCTTTGAGAAAGTTTTTGAAAAATATCATTTTGGAACACTATTCAATTTTTGCACAGAACTTGTACATTTTTGTATGCAGAAAATGCTGTTTGTAGTATACAAAGTGTTGTTTTCTGTGGAAACCTTCTTGTGTTTAAATTTTCTGCACATTGATTTCTGTAAAGATATTCTTGAGTCCAGAATTCATCTCATCTTAATTTCCAAACACTTGAGAAATACATTTTCAACAATAATTTTTCCATTCCTAGCCAGGAGATGCTTTGTACTTGAACTATAAAAAAAGCCTTTATCAAACAGTGGTGCTGAAGGCTCTGAGCAACCCTAGTAACTATAGGATGGATAAAAGGATGCTTCTGTGATGGCTTAGTTACTGGATAAAGAACTGTAACATACATACCTAAATCCTCCACATAAACCCACATAATGTGGCCATTTCTCAATGCTATCTCTTCTGGGTTTATTTATCCACTGTCATGAAGAGAGAAGCAAAATGAAGTAAAAATAAATGCATATGCCTCAGTCCATAGTTTATTCACATTATGGTTTATTACACTAAGATTTACAGTTTAAGGGGGTTTATGAATGCAACTAGTATTGAATTATTCCTATGTATTTGCAGTTTTGGAAGTGATGTTAAGGCATGGCAACCTGAAATGGTTCCTCCACATCCAGATAATTTACAACATGCCTGGAGGTAAGTAAATATAGTTTCCTTTGTTGCTTTTGAATCCCAGGTTAGTAATTTCATGTGGATGTTACCGGTATAAATAAACATCTTCTAAAAAGAGCATATCTGGTACAAATTCTAGATGTAACACCAGTTTAGCACAGCTGGTAAATCATCAGCAATTATAAGATCTATCAAGCCAAAGGCTGCAAGTTTTAAGCTCCAAGTTGGCGTAAGCTGCCAACTGTCAGCCTAGCTCATTGTTTACCTAAGCAATTCGAAAACAGCTTTAGCTGTGTTTAGAGAAATTAGGTACCACTAAAAGTGGGGGAGGTGTTTTACGACGCCATAAAAGAAAGAAGATCAGAAAATGCTTGGTGACCAAAAGGAAGGAGGAAGTCCTGATGGCTCTTCGTCATAGAGGATAGAGCAACAACACCCCCTGCGCTCAAGCCCAACCTTCCATGGCACCAAAAATAGCTAAAACAAACCACTTCCTTCTGTCTGTGTATTGTCTATACAAAGCAGTATTGAATGTTTGCCGTGTATATGTACTGTGATCCACCCTGAGTCCCCTTCAGGGTGAGAAGGGCGGAATATAAATAAAGTGGTGGTGTTATTATTATTATTGTTATATTATTATTATTATTATTATTATTATTATTATTAGTGTGTTCTGTTTCATTTATATACCCCTTTTCTCAAACCCTAGGGGGACTTAAAGCGGTTCACAACAAAGCAAATGACTAAATTCAATGCCTCACAATATAAAATGTATTACATAACTAAAATAACATATTACAGTATGTTAAAACCAATGAACTATAAAACATTGGATATAAACAAACATAAAACATAAGACATTCTACATTCTACCAATCCCAGGATATCTTCACTACTTCATTCTCTTTTCTTGTTTGAAAAACTACTTTTTGAGTAGTTTCCTGAACATCAGGAGGGAGGGGGACAATCTGATCTCACTGGGGAGGGAGTTCCACAGCTGAGAGGCCTCCACCAAGAAGGTCCTGTCTCTCATCCCCACCAGTCGTGCCTGTGAGGGCGGTAGGACCAAGAGCAGGACCTCCTCCACCGATCTTAGTGATCTACCTGGCTCATAAAGAGATATACGTTCAGATAGTTTTTGCATCTTCTTCACAAGTCCCACACACAAGGGATTGTGACTCACATGCTCTTCCTACTCTTTTGCTACTAGGTAACATCTAAAGCTGTTTAAAGAAACTGCATCTTAAACTGGCACAAAGCAAAAATAAATATTTGAGATTGTAATCATGGCACATTAGAACCTAGGCAACACTTGCATGTTTAGATCATTGCTAAGATCTCTCTTTTAGGTGGATATTAGCTTTGCAATGTGAAGGCACTAGAAATGTGATGGCCGCTCTGAGAAGAGCTGTGGAAGTGGACTTCCAGGAAAAAGACAAATATGAATCTCAGAGCATTTACCTGTTCACCACTGGAGTTCCTGACCAAGAAGTGGTGGGTATGATTTCATTGTTACCTCATGATACATGCATCTGGATCTGTTTATTGTTTCCCATAATTTGCACATTCACAGAGACGTCAACATGAGAGTCCTCTGCATGTTTTCTTTATTAATTTTTGCACTGTTGTATACATTACAAGGAGCCTCCAGTGGTGCAGTGGGTTAATGCACTGAGCTGCAGAACTTGCTGGCCAAA
Source organism: Anolis sagrei (assembly GCF_037176765.1). Lineage (NCBI taxonomy): Eukaryota > Metazoa > Chordata > Lepidosauria > Squamata > Anolidae > Anolis > Anolis sagrei. Next base: position 15,936,943 of record NC_090035.1, on the reverse strand, counting down.
AGGTTGCAGGTTCACATCCGGAGCTCCCGCAGCATGAGCTCCCACTGTTAGCCCTAGCTTCTGCCAACCTAGCAGTTTGAAAACATGCAAATGTGAGTAGATCAATAGGTACCACTTCAATGGGAAGGCAATTGCACTCCATGTAGTCATGCTGGCCACATGACCTTGGAGGCGTCTACGGACAATGCTGGCTCTTCAGCTTAGAAAATGACATGAGCACCAACCCCCAGAGTCAGACATGACTAGACTTAATGTCGGGGGGAAACCTTTACCTTTACCTATACATTTCAAAATTATTCTTATACTCAAGCAGGTTAACCACAAGCTGCAGTAAATCTTGCCAATGAAAAGGTTGACAGTTGGAAGCTCAGGTTGTGGTGAGCTCCTGGCGTTTAGCCCAGCTTCTGCCTACCTAGCAGTTGGAAAGCAAAATGTGAGTAGATAAATAGGTACTGCTTAAAACGGGGAGGTATTTAAGGCACCCATAGGGAAATAACAGAAAATGCCAGCGATTCAATCAAGGAGGAAGTTTACGAACAAAGCTCTTTGACAGGGAAAATGGAGCAATAGCACACGCACACACACACACACACACACCGTGGCTGGAACTGAGCGTAAGCTTCCAAGATGCCGAAGATGAGAAATGCCTATATATATCCCTATCTATGTATAATTGTCTGTCTCGTCAGTGTACAAATGGCATTGAAAGTTTGCTGTATATGTGTTCTGTGATCTGCCCTGATTCTCCTTTGAGATGAGACAGGTAGAATATAAATGCTGTAAATTAATTAATTAAACTGGTAGACCTCTTTAGTCCACCTTAGGATACCTTTAGGTAAGGGACAGAGGTCTAGGGTAGTTTTCAAGATCAAAATGATAAGATTTCTTGATTAGCAGGAATGATGTCATCTGCCACTCTTTCTGATTTGACAGCAATCCTCACAAGTTGAAATGGATTTTCCAAGCAAAAACGCAATTTCACAAGCTTTCCATTTGGACAAACCAAAGTATTTTAGAGTAGGCAGGACTTAATGGGCATCTAGGAGTGATCACATTCACAAAAAAAAAAAGCTCCTTGTAGAAAAGGGTCAACATAGTTGCTTATTCTCTACAAATTCAACACTTGTGAAATCTTTTACAACGAGAAGGAAAAATGGAAAACTTGGATTTTGTATCAGACGATCCATAATGGAGTGGGGTTTGTAGCCATTGGAGGAAGCCTAGAGAGAATTTGGCCCAGGAGCTGAAGTTCCTCACCCCTCATATAAATGTGAAATAATAAATTTGGTGACAGTGACTTTTCACTTTGCTTTCCAGCACGCAGTATGCTCTTATATGACTGAAGTCTGTGGAGGCTGCGACTTGCAGCTGCATGTCTGCCTGTTCAGTGTCAATGGTTTTCCCTTCGATGAAGATATTCCCCCGCGCTACGCAAGTCCAAATGAAACGGCTGCCGTTTTCAAAGAAATCATGCAGTCTGCCAATGGACGCTTTCATTGGTTTGGAGAAACAGGTGCAGTGATGTAGACCTGTAGTGTGCCTTTTGTAGACCTGTAGCTTCTCCTCAGTAACAATATGTAGGCTCCTGTACTTTTTCCAAAATTGAGGCCCCTTTTTCATCCCACTGTGATTAATTCTTAAAAAAATATACGAGTGCTTTCTTTTGCATCCATTCTTATTCTGTCTTGTCCCAACTGCTGCAGTAAAAGTACAGACAGCCCCCAGTTTAGGGACAAGATAGGTTCTGTAGATTTGTACTTAAATTGAATTTGTATGTAAGTCAGAACAGGTACATTTTTTAAGTTAACTCCAGCCAAAAATATAGATTTTTACTTTTGGATAACATTGGGTTAACACCACTGTAATGTTTGTTTTGTGGTCTTTGACCCCTGTTAAGAAGATTTTACCTCGCTTTCACTCCTTGTTATAATTGGATGTTGAAAATTTTTGGTTGTTTCGGAAGCAAGGATTGGTGATAAAGCTTCAGTGGAAACACCTTTTCCTCTTGATATCTCTTCAAGGAGTGAATTTCCCTTCTTAGGGATATATTTCCTCTCACTTCCTGTTGTCTCCCCACCCTCACGCTCCTCATTCTTAACTATGAATTGGATGTAATGCAGGGACTGCCTGTATTTCTCAAACATATCTTTCATTCAGGGTATTATGGAATGCTGTCTAATACAGCATCAGGTCATTAGTCAGTCTAGTTTATTAGTGTCTGTACAGCAATTATGAATCAGATTTGGTTTGGTTATTTGGGGTGCTGATTCAGAAAATCCCCGTTGCCTCAGCACTATAAGAGGGTTTCACAGGACCAGTCAGTTTCGTTGCACCAGTATAGTAATGGTGAGGGCGCGGACCATATTTTAATTCTTGGGGACCACTGGTGGTCCATGGACCACAAGTTGGGAACCATTGCTGTACAGGGTGAGAAACCTGCTTCCTTCCTGATGTTGTTGGACTTTCCTTGGACCTTGTCAGCATAGCCAAAGTTTAGGAATTGCAACCCAACATTGTATTACATTTCTAGTCTTTGCTTACGAGGTTTTGAACAGTTGCACAGTTGCACATAAATACTTAGGATGGTCATTTTCTGTACTTCTTTCACTCCCCCACCTCCCATCCCCAAACCAGGCATCTATGAAAGTGATGATATCAGCCTCATCCTGTCTGAGATGGAAAAAGCAGTCAGCTATTCTCATAAGGTAGGAGCCCCCAATGGCACAGTGTGTTAAAGCGCTGAGATGCTGAACTTGCTAACCAAGTTCGCAGGTTTGAATCCGGGGAGCGGTGTGAGCTCCTACTGTTAGCCCCAGCTTCTGCCAACCTAGCAGTTCAAAAATATGCAAATTTGAGTAGATCAATAGGTACCTCTCCGGCGGGAAGGTAACGGTGCTCCATGCGGTCATGCTGGCCACATGACTTTGTAGGTGTCTATGGACAACGCCGGCTCTTCAGCTAAGAAATGGACCAACCCCAGAGTCAGACACAACTGGGTTTAATGTCAGGCGAAAACCTTTACCTTTACTATTCTCATAAGGTATATTCAAACCTGACTTCTCCTCAAAATGGCTATTATTCATTAAGCAGAATGGTAGGGAGTGTTTAGAAACATTGTTTGCTCCACTTCTGAGAGATAGCGCCCAAGAGGTTTCAACTCCTTGACTTTGCTGCCATCATTACTGATTTGCTTGAGGAAGGCAGGCAAAGGAGCAAGCACAGCAAATGAGTATTAGGAAGGTCCAAAAGAACCACAAGTTGGCAGCAATTCCATACTATGTTGGGTACCTTATGTCAACAATTATCAACTTCTGAGCCACACTCAAGGGCCACTTCTGATGTTTAGAATCATAGAATCATAGAGGTGGAAGAGACCTCATGGGCCATCCAGTCCAACCCCCTGCCAGGTAACAGGAAAATTGCATTCAAAGCACCCCCGACAGATGGCCATCCAGCCTCTGTTTAAAAGCCTCCAAAGAAGGAGTCTCCACTACACTCCGGGGCAGAGAGTTCCACTGCTGAACAGCTCTCACAGTTAGGAAGTTCTTTTTAATATTCAGGTGGAATCTGAACATTATTCCAGTTGTAGCTACTGGGACAAAACCATAAAGTATGAAAGGGAGAGGTGTGTTTCTAACCTGCAGTAGGCCAGCTAGGAAATCACATCCTTTAAAAATACTTATTTTGCATCATTTGATCTGCACTAGATAGGTCATGAAAAGCTTCGAATAGGAACAATAAAATATGAACCAGTAAAAACATATAGATGGGAAATGAAACAATAATTATCCTACGAATCTGATACAGAAGGCGAAACAGAATTCAGTTTTTCTTCATGCATAGGGCATGTTTCAAGTCCATGCCTTACATGTTTGGGAACATCTCCACTTTCCTTTCAGATTGGGTGGAAATAGTAAATGCTTTTCCTTTGTGGTTCAGCCAGAGTAGGAACTGCTAATACATTTTTCTGAAATCATTGGGAGGGAAGTCTAAACATATTTTTTTTTGTTTTCAGTGTGCCCTGCTAGTGGAATCCCTGAGACAACGAGCAAGAGGCCAGTTAAATAATCAGTTGATTCCTGAAGAAGAAAACCTAGCAATATTAGAGAAACAGGAGAAGAAGAACAGGCCACAAAAGTGGTCACCTCCAAAACCAACAGCCCTTACCCTTGCTCGAATGGTATGACCCAGTTGAATAAGACAACGCTTTTCTTAGTACCACCACTACTTTCATGGAACAGTAGTATCGTTATCTTACTCAGATTTGTCCAAAATCCTGTTCTTGAACCAAAAAGTTGCTTTTGATCATTTACAAAACTTACTTTTGACAAAATTACAGTGGTTCCCAAACTTTGGTCCTCCAGCAGTCTCGGTCTTCAACTCCCAGCAGCCTCGGCCAGCTTGTCCAACAGTTAGGAATTCTGGGAGCTACAATCCAAAACAGCTGGAAGACCAAATTTTGGGAAATATGAAGAGGTAGATAATTAGACTAAGCAGAGAGTCCAAAAGACTCTTTGGTTCACCTGGGATGGCAAGAAGAAATTTCAACTGAAGTTTCCCATTAAGAAAAAAGTTTCAAATCTTTTTCATACTATTCTTAAGATGGGAGATCCAGGACAAATATAAAGAAATCTTAACTTCACATAGTCATGCAGGGGGATTTTCTACTATCAAATATATCAGGGGCTTCTAGTCACGAAGGCAGTATGAATGGGGGATGCCTGACTCAACAGCAGTATGTGTGAAAAAAGTTCTTGGAGTCCTTGTAGACAATAAATTAAACATGAGCTAACAATGTGATGCAGCAGCTAAAAAAGCCAATGGGATTTTGACCTACATAAATAGGAGTCTAGTGTCTAGATCTTGGGAAGTCGTGCTACCCATGCTCTATTCTGCCTTGATCAGATCACACCTGGAATCACACTGTGTCCAATTCTGGGCACCGCAATTGAAGGGAGATGTTGACAAGCGGGAATCTGTCCAGAGGAGGGTGACTAAAATGATCAAGGGTCGAGAGAACAAGCCCTGTGAGGAGTGTCTTAAAGAGATGGGCATGTATAGCCTGCAGAAGAGAAGGCTGAGAGGAGACATGATGTGGGCCATGTATCAAGATGTGAGGGGAAGTCATAAGGAGGAGGGAACAGGCTTGTTTTCTGCTGCAATGGAGCAATGGCAGGAAAGGAGATTCCATCTGAACATTAGGAAGAACTTCCTGACTGTGAGAGCTGTTCAGCAGTGGAACTCTGCCCCAGAGTGTGGTGGAGGCTTCTTCTTTGGAGGCTTTTAAACAGAGGAGGTATGGCCATCTGTCAGGGGTGCTTTGAATGCAATTTTCCTGCTTCTTGGCAGCGGGTTGGACTGGATGGCCCACAAGGTCTCTTCCAACTCTATGATTCTATAATATGTGTCTTTTGCCACCAGAAATTGTGTGTTTGTGAAGTTCTGTAGGTTTCTCATAGGAGCCCATATGGAATCGGAATTTGATCAGATCCATCAAAACCCTTCTTATGTTGTAGGGAATCAGACAGTCCTCTTAGATGTATGCCTCCTTATACCAGTTCCTGGGAAATGCCTTGCCAAAGGATAGCGCTGTCCTCATATTCTGCTTGTAGGCCTCCCATAAACAGTTGGTTAACCACTACAAAAGGAAAGCAGATGTAAGCAGGATTTTGGTTTGATCTAACATGGCTTTCCTTATATTAAGTACTAATGGTATCTTTAGAGTTTGAGAGACCACCATGATGGAGACAGAAAAGGCAGCATGAAAGCCCTCCTCTGGCGTCCACCAAGTGCCAACCCAGAAATCCCGCCAGGTGTGTGTAAGTTAGATTTGGAAGTAAAGAATTATGTGTAAGTGAAAGACCTGAAATTGTCAAATGTGTATGTAAATAGGTGCATTTGATCTCTCGCAAGCTCTCTTTTAATTTATTTGTTCAATGTGTTGTCGAAGGCTTTCATGACCAGAATAACTGCGTTGTGAGTTTTCTGGGCTGTATGGCCATGTTCCAGAAGCATTCTCTCCTGACATATCACCCACCTCTATGGCAGACATCTTCATAGGTTGTGAGGTCTGTTGGAAATTAGGCAAGTGGGGTTTATATATCAATGGAATGATGTCCAGGGTTGGAGAAAGACTTTGTCTGCTTGAGGCAAGTGTTATTGTTGCAGTTGGCCATCTTGACTAACATTTAATGGTCTTGTAGCTTTAAAGCTTGGCTTGCCTGAAATAGATGAGAGTTCTTTCTCCCACCCTGGACATTCCACAGATACATAAATCCCACTTGCCTAGTTTCCAACAGACCCCACAACCTCTGAGGATGTGGGTGAAATGTCAGGAGAGAATGCTTCTGAAGCATGGCCATACAGGCCAGAAAACTCACAGCAACCCAGTAATTCCAGGAAAACTGTTGGCAACACATTTAATTACTTTTCTTTTCTGTAATTTGCTGGTTCATTTTCCTGATAATGAGATTTCCTAGACTTTGTTTATCGATCCTCTATTGATTAGTCCTTACACAGGTTTCTTTAGAAAGAAAGAGGAAAATGTAGCCAGTGAAGAGCAGCCTATTAAAAGTTATGATTGTGGAAAATCTTTATAGTGGAAAATATTCATTATTATCCTGAAATATGCATCATAGCAAGGATGTAGCATCCTTTGACTATTTTGACCAGTGATGCCACTAATTATCTTCATATACTGTACAAAACAATGGATTTGTTTTGTGCACTATATCCCAGGCATGGGCAAACTTTGGCCCTCCAGGTGTTTTGGACTTCAATTCCCACAATTCCTAACAGCCTAGTGGTGTTAGGAATTGTGGGATTTGTAGTCCAAAACACTTGGAGGGCTGAAGTTTGCCAATATGTGGTGTATCCGCATGTGAACACAAGCACCTCTCTTTTAACAGTTTCTCCAGCACAATGGAGATTATTGCATGACATGTTTATTTTGGTGGGATACCACTGCCATCTATGTACTGTTTTTAAAACTGATTTCTTTTTTTCCTTATATTTGTATCTTGAAATATATTTTTTTGCCCCCATCAATTTTCCGTATTGAATATCATTGATATTATGAGTGCTTGCACTTCGGATAAAATATATTCAATAAAACTGTGGTGTTGGAAGAAAATTCTGAGAGTGCCTAGAAGATCCAACCAGTCCGTACTCCAGAAAATAAAGCCCGGCTGCTCGCTGGAGGGAAGGATATTAGAGGCAAAGATGAAGTACTTTGGCCACATCATGAGAAGACAGGAAAGTTTGGACCCACATGCCACTTGGTTTTGCTTTGCTTTGCACCAAAAATTGTCATACCTGTGTGACTAAATGGTGGTATTAGCCTGTTTTATAATTATTTTATAATTATTGATTTATAGTTTTGATAACTAACATGTGGGTTGCATGCGATAATGATAATAATTATGATGGTGACATACAAGCAGTATGACCTTCAGATCTAATACAGTAATTCTTTTGTTGTGGTGTTGCAGTACAGTCACTGAGAGAGATTTTTCGGGCAAGAAAAAAACCCAGCTCAAAGTCAAAGAAACGCCCAGAGGTCTCACTTTCATTATTTTACACAGATAAAGGAAAGAACATAGGTGGGTATCCCAAAGGTATGGTTTCTTTGTGTGTGTGTGTGTGTGTGTAATAAATCTTTTTTTTTTTTTTTGCAATTTTCAGTAACGGAGAATGAATAGTTCCTCATTTTTCCTTGTGACCCACAACTAAATTCTCAAATCTGTGAGTTTGTTTCTGTTGCAAAGAAACTATGTTTAATGTTTCAGTATTACCCTTAGCAAAATATGATGGTCCTTTCCACAACAGCTGGACTGGGACTTGACCTTCTTTTCATCAGAACTAAGAAATTACACATTAGAAATAAAGACAGTGCCTGGAATGTTGTCAAGTCCTTAGGCTAGTGGGGGGGGGGGGGGGGCAGTTACACAAGTGGTTATGTTTTTTTAGAAGCCAAATAACACCCCATCTGCACTGCTACATCAAATCAAATCATTTATTTTGGTCATAGTTTTTCTCCCCATTGAACAAATACTAAAAGCAAAGACATCACATAAAATGACAATAAACAATCCCATCGTAAACACATTTCCGTCTAATAAAACTGTAAAAGCCACATCAGTTATAATTAAAATCTAAACAAAAAGCACAATTAAAACCGGTTAAAACCTTCAATAGGTTAAAAACCCATCTAGTAATTAAATCTCTTAATCACTGTATTTTAACCTTGACTGTAGACCAGGGATCCTCAAACTTTTTAAACAGAGGGCCAGGTCACAGTCCCTAAAACTGTTGGAGGGCCAGATTATAATTTGAAAAAAAAACCATAAGTGAATTCCTATGCACACTGCACATATCTTATTTGTAGTGCAAAAAACACTTTAAAACAGTACAATAATTAAAATGAAGAACAATTTTAATAAATACAAACCTATTATTATTTCAATGGAAAGTGTGGGCCTGCTTTTGGCTGAGGAGATAGGATTGTTGTGTGCTTTCAAGTCATTTCAGACTTAGGAGGACCCTGAGCAAGGGCCGGGTAAATTACCTTGGAGGGCCATATCCAGCCCCCGGGCCTTAGTTTGAGGACCCCTGCTCTAGACCGTAGTATTTATTTTATTTTATTTTTTAATCTTTGGATTTGCTTTTTACAACTGATCAAATTAGGTGGTTTCTATCTGCCTTGAGTCCCCATATGGAGAAAGATGGAACATAAATAAAGTAAATAAATAAGAAATATAAATAAATTAGTTGCATCCCTTGATGATGTGTGAAAAATGGACAACATGACTGCCTGGCATTTTAGCATTGGAGAATGTTAAAGTTAACATTCTGGGCTGTGATTTTGGTAGTAAGAATGGACTGCTGTCTTTTTTGGCACCTGCAGGCAGCAGACTAGTGTCAGGGGATGCAGAACAAACCTTATAGCATTTCTCTTTAACATCTTGTTGCTACTCAACACTTGCCAAATGAAAGATCAGGTGGACTCTTGGCCTGAAACTGAGGGTTACTTATGCTCTTAGAAGTCCTGAAAGCAATATTAATATCTTATCAATCTATAGCGTGTGCTTTTTAATACATAAAACGCTTTCTTGTCTATAGTAGAACTGCTTTTTCCCACTGCTTTTTCTAGGTGCAGTTTATAAAAAATATTCAAGCCTCAGGTGCACGACGAAGCTCGTTCCCAAGGTCACTTTGCCTCAGGAAGAAGAAAGATGCTCCACCAAGGAGGTACATTTTTCATATGTTGCTGCCTTGTTGTTGTTGTTTACTTTTTTAATGCATGTAAGGATATCATTGCCTGCTGCATCCCAAGTAGATCATTAGCTCAATAACCTGTCATCCTTTCTCTCCAAAAAGTGGTTGAGCAAATTCAGTATAAAGAATTTGAAGCTCGAGTTGCCCAGTCTCGTTTTTGGACCTGAGTGCAAGCATCAAAAGCACATGGTGGAGTCTTTGCACAAGCAAGTGTCTGCTAAGTACTGCCACATCTTCCCCAGCGTTGAAATGCATGTAAGTCCCACATATCTGTTCTCCTTGGATGTTCCCTAAGTGTCTTTTGTCCTGGGAGTCTCCTTTCCCCCAGCATTTGTATTCCTTCATTGAACTTGGGAATGGCCTTACATAAAACAAGCTCTTTCCTACATTGCTTTATCAGACATTCAAAACAAAGGGTTTCTGTTTGAGTCATTCTAAAACAGGCATGGCAAACTTTGGCCCTCCAGGTGTTTTGGACTTCAACTCTCACAATTCCTAATGGCCTACACCTGGAGGGCTAAAGTTTGCCCATGCCTGTTCTAAAACAAAAGCTCTTGCTAGACATTCCTCTTCCTTGCTTCCCATTTTCCAAATGAATGTTCACAGGCACACGCAAATTAACCCAGGATCTTCAGCTTTTTCTTATTGACATAGTTCCTTGCAGCTGTACCATTTTGCATATCACAAAATGACTTCGATAACAAGCCTTTGTAAATGACGTTCTAGGGCATCGTCAAACACCTGCAGGTTCAGCTCAAGGATTTGGAGGACTACATTGAGCAGATGGAAAAGGTGCTACGGCGTTATGTTCGAAGATTACAGTGGCTTCTCTCAGGTGTGTATTATACAGTCATTGCAAGTGTAATGAGATCATGTATTGAGTAACCATGTAGTTCCTAGCTGCTTTCTGTCACACATGCATGCTCATGCCCCAACCAAAAAAACAAACAAACAAAACATTAACCAATTCCTGAAAACTCAGCATTTATCCTGTGACTTTTCTGGCTTGACATTTTAGATAAACTGAACTTAAGTGCTAGATAAGCTGAACTCACAGTTTGAAAAAAATGCTCAAATTTCATTTTATATTATTGTTATATAGGAAGCCGTCGGTTGTTTGGTGTCATTTTGGAAGCGAATGTTTGCCTCCTGATTGATGCATCAGGTTCCATGGAGAGCTCTTTGGAAGAGGTCACCAAAGAGCTCACCTCGCTTATCTGGGAACAGCTGAGGAAGAACAACATGAAGTAAGGATGGTGCTGATGGTGGGCTTCCTATAGGCAACTGATTAGGTCCTGTGGAAACAGAATTGAGAAGTAGAAGGGCTTGCAACATGATCCAGCATGGCTCTCCTTATAGTGCTTGCTCCCCTCTGCTACATACAAGATAATCTGTGTTGTCATTTAATTGGGTTCTTGACTGTCCTGTCTCTTGGCCATTTAAGATTTTATTTAATTTTTAAACCAATGTCCACCATGTTCCGACGGTCTTGCTTGGCAATATGGATCATGGCATCTTGCACCCCAGATATGAAGGTAGCACCACAACTCAGAGATCTTATTCCCATAGAAACACCTGTCTTTCTCTGTGACAAACATCTCAGAAATACACAAAATATGGCAGAACGCTAACTGGCTCCTGTAAAGTCCTGTTTGCTTTGACTTGTTCCTTCCTAGGTTCAACCTGATCAGCTTTGCAGAAGACGTTGAGGTCTGGCAAGAGTGTCTTGAGGAGGCCACAGATGAGGCCTGCCATGACGCTGTGCAGTGGATGTCAATGCTTCACGCTCATGGGAATACTTCCATCCTAAAGGCTTTGCGGGTGTGTTATGTAGTGGGAGCATTTCTATGTGTATCAGTGTTAACATGAGCTCTTCATTTTGTGTTGTCGCAAAGCTGGCATGTCCTGACTATTAGGAAAAGTGAACTGGTTGCTGGCAGGAGTATAATATAGATGCTAGTTTGTTAAGGAGAGGGGTTCTTTACCTAATGGATCAATATTGTGACAAAATTCATATGAATACATATTTTAAGGGAGAGAAGCAACAGTGAGGGTTTTGTTTTTTTTGCCACATATGCCATAATTGTTGGACAAGTAGTCTTATTAACAAAAGACCCCCCTCATAAATGTACAGTAGAGTAACTTAGCAGCAGCAGCATGACCCAATACCAGTAGCCCAAAATGATAAAAGAACAAAAACACACAGACCAATGTTATTTCTTCCTTAGGAGGCTTTTCTTTGTAGTGAAATAATATGGTTGCACTATTTACAAGAACAAGGTCTCCATAACACAAATAAAGTTCTTTCTACTTCCTTCTTTGCTTCCACGCTGGGCTTTTTTCTCATGCAGATAAACAGCTTCCCTCTCACAGAGCCTCTTCTCACACTAAAGTTACACAGGAGCTTCACACAGTAGCTTTTTACACAGCAGCCTTCACACTGGAGTTTCACATGAGTTTTTCAATCTGGGGCTTCTCTCACCGAAGATTCTCTCACCAGGCTGTCCTCACACTGAGGCCTACTCATACTGTGGTCTGCTAATACTGGAGCCTTCTCATATTGAGGCCCTTCACACGGAGGGCTCTCTCAGACTGAAGGCTCTCTCAGACTGAGGCCTTTCTCCTCCTGAGGTGAACTAACACTGAGGCCTTCTCATACTGAGGCCTACCAACACACTGAGGCCCTTCCCCCACAGAGACCTGTCACAAACCGAGTCTACTAAGCTACGGGCACAACTGCTTATATCGAACTTCAGCTTTTGTAGAGTCATTGCATCCATTTAACCCTTTCAGGGCTTGCCTCACATTTCTGTAATTAAAAATACCTAGTTAATTGTTAATATTTCTGACAATAATGCACAGAACTACAAGCCATTTATATGTTAATGACATCAATCTGGTGTGTTTTCCACCATCCAAAGAGGGACAAAATATAAATCTGAAAAGTTAAGAGTAACAAGATCATGCTGGACTACTGCAAGCAAGCAAAGTTTATTGATTAGTCCATTGACCGTATCAACATTAAAAACAAAAACAGAAATGTGCACAAATAGACAATAATCACTATCCTAAGACTCCCATAATAGTGAGCTAACATACATTCAAACTTGATTAAGTTAAAAGATAATTAAAAATATCATCATTAAAATGCCAAGGTAAAATTTCATACCACAAAAATTAAAAACGAAGGTTAAAACGAAAGTTAAAATAGACCAGCTATTACAAAATCCCAAGCCACTTCAGATATCTGTGTCACCCCTACAGTTTACCCCAATCGCCTCCAGATACGCAGTTCTCAGCTGTGTTGCTTTAGGAAGGAAAAGGCCTGTTTGGTGTGTTATCTTAGCATTCTGGCCAGCCATTAAGAATGTAGTTTTGATATGGGGATCCCAGTGAGTCTTCTGTATGATGAATGGTCCGAGGTATTGATTTCTCTCTTTGTTGTACAAAATACAATTAAACAGTACATGTGTAATATCCTCTACCTCTGTCGCCTCACAGATACAGAAACGTTCATTATATGGAACTTGGTTAAACCTTCCATGTTTAACCATTGTATCTGTCTGTTCGTAACAAGATCATTTTCCATCCAGTTCCTCTGAAATTAAATACGTTTCTCAACTGCTTGATAAAATGGACTTTGTTCAAGCTACGACCTTTTACCTTTCCAGAGGGCTTTCCTTCTTCAAGATGTTGAGGCTTTGTACCTTCTGACAGATGGAAAACCAGATACCAGCTGCAATTTGGTTCTCAAAGAAATAGAAATGCTTAGGAAGAAGCAGGCCATTCCAATCCACACTATTTCATTTAATTGTACAGACAGGTATGTGTTGCCTTGGTGGAAAAGGTGATTTCAGTTTTTCACTTTTTATTTATTTATTTATTTATTAACTTTATTTATACCCCGCTAACATCTCCCGAAGGACTCGGTGCGGCTTACAAGAGGCCAAGGCCTAACACATCAATAAAACAACAGCATAACAAATACAACAATAAATAAACTCATAAAGCAAAGCAATAAACATCAAAACAATAACAATAAGCATTAGACAGTAACACTATGACGCATTTAAAAACTAAGGCCGGGCCAAATGTAATGAATAATTTTTTTTAAAAAATTAAATTTTCAAAGTATCATTTTTTTAAAAAAAATTTCAAGGGCCTTTTTACAAAGGCCATTGATTTCTTTCAATTTAAATTGTAACTTTTGTCTGTGTATCAGGAGCACCTTGAGAAATTGCAAGTTTCACTTTACAGGGTGAAAAAGAAATAATAAATTAACACACACACACATATATATTCATGTCAGGAGCGACTTGAGAAACTGCAGGTCGCTTGTAGGTGAGAGAATTGGCCATCTGCAAGGACATTGCCCAGATGTTTTACTATCCTGTGGGAGGCTTCTCTTATGTCCCTGCATGAGAAGCTGGAGCTGACAGACAGGAGCTCACACTGCTCCTTGGATTCAAACTGCCAACCTTTTGGTCAGCAATCCTACCAGCATAAGGGTTTAACCCATTGTGCTGCCGCAATAAACTGCTTAATTAATATTAATATATTGATTTTAATATTAATACATTAAATATTGATATTATAAACAATATAAATTAATTAACATTTATAATGATACACTATACAAACTCCACCTAACTATGGGTCCCTTTCCTTTCTCCTGCAAGTGAATAGAAGCAAATCCATTCGTATACACCAGTGGTTCTCAACCTGTGGGTCCCAGATGTTTTGGCCCTCAACTCCCAGAAATCCTAACAGCCGGTTAACTGGCCGGGATTTCTGGGAGTTGTAGGCCAAAACACCTGGGGACCCACAGGTTGAGAACCACACAGTGTAGTGGCCTCCTTAGAGATGTGGTGATGCATGATATATAGTGTATTTGGAGACCATCTCAAAGCACTTGTTTTTTCCCCCTTCAACAGAGGAGCCAATAACTTCCTCAAGAAACTGGCCTTCCAGACAGGTGGGCGCTACCATCGGTGCCATGGAGATGTGGATGGACAGCTGGCAGCGCACCGCTTGCTGTCAGAAGGCTTCAAAGATGAAGATGTATGTGCCTTTAGCACACTTTCTTGCATTGCATCCTATTTGTCATCCCTCACCTTGACCTCTGAAATGTCAAGCTAGTCTTTCCTAGCCATGATGTCTTACAGCGTCCCCATTAATTTCATGGGATTTTCTTAGGCAATTCTGTAATATTTTCTGAAATATAGCCTACATCCCCTTATATTAATTTATGGTCACCCATCCAAGTAGTAACCAGAGTTGACCCTGTTTAACTTCCAAGATCAGACAGGTTTGGTTTCTTCCAGTATTTAGGCCATACCCAACATCCTAACTATGAGAGCTGTACATCAGTGGAACTCTCTGCCCCAGTGTGTGGTGGAGGCTCCTTCGGAGGCTTTTAAACAGAGGCTGGATGGCCATCTGTCAGGGGTGCTCTGAATGCAATTTTCCTGTTTTTTGGGAGACAGTTGGACTGGATGGCCCATGAGGTCTCTTCCAATTCTATGAGTCCATGATCCCCAGGCAACTTCTAGTCATGGTTGTTGACTCACATCCTACTGGGCCATCCCCCATGTGTTGCCTTAGCTTGGAAGAAATATTCCTACTGTGACCTAGAGTTTGCTGCCAAATGGCATCATCTGGAGCATACAATGGCTGTGACTACACTGGGTAACTACTTTGGGATTTGCTGGTGTCAAATCCGGTTTCTGGTTGTGTCCGCAACATGTTGACAAAGCAGAAAATTGTTTCAGATCTAAATGAATGCCTTGTCTTGTCTTGTCAGGATCCAGTTTTCCCTTTGTTTGAAGGAGATGACTTAAAGAAACTTTCTGAAGAAGTAGCGAAAGCTAGAAGCTATCTAGCACAAGCAAGGTCCTTTAGGTGAGAGCTTTTCAGTATTGTTCTTTTTGCTTCAATATTGATTACAAGAAAATTGTATTCATTGCTCTTGATTAGGCATGGGCAAAGTTTGGCCCTCCAGGTGTGTTGGACTTCAACTCCCACAATTCCTAACAGCCTCAGGCACCTTCCTTTTCCCTCTCAGCTGCTTATTTAATCCATTTTTCTCCCCAGGTTACTGTTAGAAAAAAGGAATTTAAACCAAAAGAGCCAATCCTTCTAATACAGATAGATCGGTATGTATGTAGATGTGCTTTTAATATCTTATGAAGCTAAATGATGTGTGATGTGTGCTGGGGAAAGCATTTAATTTCGTTGCACAATGGCAGTAAAGGTATTTTATTGTATTATATGGAGAGCCCCCGGTGGCGCAGTGGGTTAAACCCCTGTGCCGGCAGGACTGAAGACAGACAGGTTGCAGGTTCGAATACGGGGAGAGGCAGATGAGCTCCCTCTATCAGCTCCAGCTCCTCATGCGGGGACATGAGAGAAGGCTCCCACAAGGATGATAAAAACATCAAATCGTCCAGGCGTCCCCTGGGCAACGTCCTGCCAGACGGCCAATTCTCTCACACTAGAAGCTACTTGCAGTCGCTCCTGACACGACAAAAAAAAATGTATTATATTCTATTTTGCATCTTAAAGCATGGTTCCCAATATTTTCAGGCTTTATAGAGAATTGCTGATGAAGCATAAATGTGTGAATCTCCAAACAGATGCATGAAGTGCTTATTTTAAGTGGCGAGGGATATGGAATGGCAGCACACATCATCCAAGCTTGTTTCAAAGCAATGAAAGCACAGGACTTTGATTGAGACTCCAATATGTTTGCTGTGTATCTTGTTCTGTCACTGGTTATTTATTTTGTTTTTCCTTCTATAGGTGATAAATATTATTGCTACCCACAGGCAAGGCTTGTAAAGAACTGGATTACTATCCAAAGAAGTTTACACAAGCTGACACAGTGGATCATTAACCTGAAAACAAGACACAGACACCAATATGAATAATCCTTCATGATATTTCTTATATTTTTGTCATATTTTTATATTCATCTTTTTCTTTTCCAACTATTTGAAGTATTGTTTCCACATGTCTTTTTGTTGTGTTGGTCTTTTGTTTTTTGGGGTTTTCTTTCTTTCCAATTCTTCATTTGTGAAGACTTGGCAAGGGGCTGGATTCCTCCTTTATTAGTGACCAATTACAGTTACATTATACTGTTTTGAGGAGTTATTTCAGTTGCAATTATTTGTATTGACATTATATTTATGAACAATAAATAGCTGACTGATTTGTACTGTATGAATGTATTTATTTAATACTAGCTATCCCCTACCACGCGTTGCTGTGGCCCAGTCTGTGTATATGTGTTTTTTTGTGTGTATGTGTATATGTGGTTTTGTGCATGTGTTGTAATGCATTTTTATTTTTATTTTTGCTTTTTAAGTGGCTTCCACTGTGTTTTTCTGTGTTTTTATGAGTGACTAGCCGTCCCCTGCCACGTGTTGCTGTGGCCCAGTCTGTATATATGTGTTATGTGTGTGTATATGTGTGTGTATATATTTGTGTGTTTACGTATATATATGTGGTTTTGCGCATGCATTGTAATGGGGGGTTTTTTTTGGCTTTTTAAGTCTCTTCCACTGAGTTTTTCAGTGTTTTTATGAGTGATGGTCACTTGTTGGCCTGATAGGTGTATTGTGTCCAAATTTGGCATCAATTCATCCAGTGGTTTTTGAGTTACGTTAATCCGACAAATTAACATTACATTTTTATTTATATAGATTTAAAATTCCAACACTGGAAATGATCCAGCATCTTTTGGTACCAGGTTCAGAGAGACTGCTGTCCCATGTGTTTTGCCTAAATGCTGAATGAAACAGGTCTGCGATGAAAATATGTTTTTTCAATATTGTGGTTGTTTTTTGGGAGCTGAATTTGAAAAGCACAAAATGTCACTCTACATCATGTTCTTCTGGATTTACTTATATCTCATACCAGAAGCGAATTGAGAACACAGTGATAAATTATAGAAAAACCACAAATAAAGTTAAAAACTTGGCATTCTATTAAATGTCCTTTGACCAGTAGCTGGCCACTTGGAGTGCCTCAGGTGTCACTGTGAGAAGGTCCTCCATTGTGCAGTCTATACGGGATGTAACCAGAGCATGGACTACCATGACCAAGTTTGACTGCCCAAGATACAGGTGCAACTGGCGCACAAGTTTTAATTGTGTGAATGCTTCCCTGGCCACAGCCGAGACCTGAGGTTCCAGGCTCAGGGATGAGTCCAGGAGAACACCCAAGCTGCGAACCTGTCTTCAGAAGGAATGGGACCCCATCCAACACAGGTGGTAACCCTATGCCCTGTTCGGTCTTACCACTGACCAGGAGGACCTCTGTCTTGTCTGGATTCAGTTTCAATTTGTCTGCCCTCATCCGAGCACTGGTTCAGAACCTGAACAGCCTCCTTAGTAGTAAGTGGAAAGGAGTAATAGAGTTGACCTTTTCCTATTGAAAGCATCCGTGAAAATGCCCTTTTAAAACTACATCTCCCTCAGTTCAGCCTAGATTTATCTTGATGCATATATTTTATTTGATTGGCATCTTATCTAGCATCAGTTTTTCATCTTGTTCAGTATGTATTAGAGCAGGCATGGGCCAACTTGGGCCCTCCAGGTGTTTTGGACTCCAAGTCCCACCATTCCTCACAGTCTCAGGCCCCTTCCTTTCCCCCCTCAGCCGTTTAAGCATACTGTAGAGCAAGCCTGGGCCAACTTGGGCCCTCCGGGTGTTTTGGACTCCAACTCCCACCATTCCCCACAGCCTCAGGCCCTTCCTGGACCACTCTAACAGCCATCATGTCAGACTACACAGAGAAGCCATTGAAATACACAAGCATGTGGACAGAAAGAAAGAAACCACGAAAATGAACAAAATCTGGCTACTAGTATTAAAAAACTCTAAAATCAGGACACTAAATAAAGAACACTCTGAAAACAGGGGAATTCCAGACATGAAACAATCAGGGCTAGCTAACACCTAGAATCATAGAATCATAGAGTTGGAAGAGACCTTGTGGGCCATCCAATCCAACCCCCTGCCAAGAAGCAGGATAATTGCAAAGCACCCCTGACAGATGGCCATCCAGCCTCTATTTAAAAGCCTCCAAAGAATTTTATTATTATTTATTTATTTAGAACTTTTGTATACCGGTCTTCTCACCTCTGTGGAGGGACTCAGGCCGGTTTCCAACAATATCACAAGCAATTGTTTAAAAACATCACATTCCATAATACACTAACACATTAAAATACCAAAAATGCAATCATATAATTACAATGGCCAAGTCGTCACAATAAAATGTTTGTTTATCACCATCCATCCATATAAAAAAGGTAAAGGTAGTCCCCTGACATTAAGTCCAGTCATGTCTGACTCTGGGGTGCGGTGCTCATCTCCATTTCTAAGCCGAAGAGCCAGCGTTGTCTGTAGACACCTCCAAGGTCATGTGGCCGGCATGACTGCATGGAGCGCCGTTACCTTCCCGCCGGAGCGGTACCTATTGATCTACTCACATTTGCATGTTTTCGAACTGCTAGGTTGGCAGAAGCTAGGGCTGACAGCGGAAGCTCACGCCGCTCCCCGGAGTCGAACCTGCGACCTTTCGATCAACAAGCTCAGCAGCTCAGCGCTTTAACCCACTGCACCACCGGGGGCTCCTCCATCCATATAGCCACGAGTTATTGACTCACTCGTCAAATGCCAGTTTCCAGAGCCAGGTTTTCACCTGTTTTCTAAAAGTCAGGAGAGAAGGGACAGTTCTAATCTCCAGTGGGAGGGAGTTCCAGAGCCGAGGGGCCACCACTGAGGAGGCCCTGTCCCTCGTCCCCACTAGGTGCACTTGCGAGGCTGGTGGGACCGAGAGCAGGGCCCCTTCAGATGATCTTAACAATCTTGATGGTTCATAGGGGTGAATCTGTTCGGACAGGTAAACTGGGCTGGAGTCGTTTAGGGATTTATAGGTTAACACCAGCACTTTGAATTGTGCTCGGAAGCTAATTGGCAGCCAGAGGAGCTGGCGCAACAGAGGAGTAGTATGCTCCCTGTACCCTGCTCCTGTTAGTAATCTGGCTCTGGTTACATCCCGTTTAGATTACTGCAACGCTCTCTATGTGGGGTTGCCTCTGAAGACTGCCCGGAAGCTCCAACTAGTCCAACGAGCAGAGTCCAAAACCCCCGGAGGGCCCAAGTTGGCCCAGGCCTGCTGTATAATAGCTTAAATGGCTGAGGGTGGAAAGTAAAGGACCTGAGTCTGTGAGGAATGGTGGGAGTTGGAGTCCAAAACTCCTGGAGGGCCCAAGTTGGCCCAGGCCTGCTCTATAGTAGCTTAAGTGGCTGAGGGTAGAAAGGAAGGGGCCTGAGTCTGTGAGGAATGGTGGGGGTTGGAGTCCAAAACCCCTGGAGGGCCCAAGTTGGCCCAGGCCTGCTCTATAGTAGCTTAAGTGGCTGAGGGGGGAAAGGAAGGGGCCTGAGTCTGTGAGGAATGGTGGGAGTTGGAGTCCAAACCCCCTGGAGGGCCCAAATTGGTACAGGCCTGCTCTATAGTAGCTTAAGTGGCTGAGGGTGGGAAGGAAGGGGCCTCAGTCTGTGAGGAATGGTGGGAGTTGGAGTCCAAAACCCCTGGAGGGCCCAAGTTGGCCCAGGCCTGTTCTATAGTAGCTTAAGTGGCTGAGGTGGAAAGTAAAGGGCCTGAGGCTGTGGGGAATGGTGGGAGTTGGAGTCCAAAACCCCAGGAGGGCAGGCCCAAGCCTTTCCCTGGCTGGATGAAGGCGCGCGTGGTGGGCGTTGCGCCCAAGAGAGAGGGAGGGAAGGAGAGCGCCCAACGGCCCGTGGAACGCCCGAGAGAGGGAGGAGGAGGGCGGCCTCCCGCTGGCTGGCCCCCGGCGCGGACCCAGCCGGACTGGGGAGTGGGTCCCGGCTGCGAGGGGGCCCTCCGGGGAAGGCAGGCAGGGTAAACACGCTGGGAAGGGGATGCTCTTCGCCCGCAGGCCTGCCCCCTCTCCCCTCGTCCAAAGAGAGGCACTCGCGCTCCCTGGCAACACTTCTTTTTCGAGCATCTTCTGAGGAAACCAAAGGCCTCCCCTGGGTTTCGACCCGAGCCTCCTTCCACACTGCCATATCTAATCCAGATGATCTGTTTCCAACTGGGTTATATGGTAGCGTGGGCCCATATAACCCAGTTCAAAGTATAACCTGGGCCAACGTGGGCCCTCCTTCCAGGTGTTGTGGACTCCAACTCCCACAGATCCTAACAGCCTAAGGCTCTATTGGCCCTGGCCTGATCTAGATTATCTGCTTTGATGATAATCTGGATTATATGGCACCAGAGAAGGCATACCTTGAAACTACAGGCCCTTAAATTGAATTTGTATGGAACAGGGACATTTTTGAATTCTTAATTCCAGCCAGATATCTATGTATCTATAGCTATCTATATCTATCTATTCCAGAAGGGTGGGGTATAAATATAGGAAATAAATAAATAATATTATTCTAGATAGATAGATATAGATATATAGCCATCTCATTCATATATACATACACACATACACACACACAGATACATAGACTAGCTAGAAAGAGAGATATCTAGATATAGATATATATCCAGAGTTTAGATAGATAGATAGATAGATAGAGATATATATCCAAATCTAATGTTATATATATACTACCTAGATAGATATATAGAAATAGGTATATACCCAAAGCTTATATATATGTGTGTGTGTGTGTGTGTGTGTGTGTATCTCCACACATACTAGGTAGAGTTATAGGTATACTATATAATAGTATATATCCAAAGCTAAGATTATCTGTCTGTCTGTCTGTCTGTCTATCTATCTATCTATCTATCTACACATTAGATAGATGGATAGATATCTAAAGCATACACACACACACATATACTAGATAGAGTTATAGGTATACTGTATATCCAAAGCTAAGATTCTCTATCTATCTATCTATCTATCTATCTATCTATATACACATTAGATAGACAGATAGATATCTAAAACTTACACACACACACACACACACACTAAATAGAGTTATAGTAAGCTCTCTTCCAACTCTAGGATTCTATACACATACAGATAGACAGATAGATAGACAGATACAGATATATATCTAAAGCTTATATATATGTGCAGTGTGTGCTATCTAGATAGATAGATAAAGATATATATCCAAAGCTAATACATACAATATACTATCTATTAGCTTTGGATAAAATAAGGTTAACACCCTTGTGGTGTTTGCTTTGCTGCCTACTTTCACTGTGAGGATTGGATTTTGAAAAATTTGGCTGGTGGAAACAAGGATTTCTAATAAAGCTTCAGTGGAGACACCTTTTCCCCATGATGATAACTCTTCCAGGAGAGGATTTCCCTTCCAAATGGTAGATTTCTCTCATTTCCTATTGTCTCCCCCTTGCTGGTAACTAGGAGCCATTTGTAAATCAGGTGTTTGTAACTTGGGGACTGCCTGTACTCCATTTTTTGCAATATTTCAGCCAAACTGGGGCCCAGTGTATAAATAAAACACTCTGCATGTTAAATCCCAGAAACGGAAATCTAAAGCCCCATCCAGGAGCCCTTCCACACAGCCCTATATCCCAGAATATCAAGGCAAAAAAATCCCACAATATTTGCTTTGAACTGAATTATCGTGAGTCCACACTCAGATAATGTGGGATTTTCTGCCTTGATATTCTGGGATATAGGGCTGTGTGGAAGGGTCCCAGGTTATCTGCTTTGAACTGGATTATATGGCAGTATGGACTCATAATCCAATTGAAAGCAGATAAAGTGAATTATCTGCTTTGATAATCTGGATTATATGGCAGTGTATAAGGGGCCTAAGAATAATGCCTACAGGCCTTCCCACTTTTGAATGCAGAAGTATTTTGGATCGGGCTAGCCCCCTACCCTCCAAACCTTCCGCACACAATTAAAGACCTGGCTTTTCTGACAAGCCTTTGAACCATGTTTGAATGAGGGGAGCCAGGAAGACAGAGTTCCTCCATGTCTCCTGGGTCATCTGTTGGGAGCCCCTTCCTCCAGCAACACTATAGTAATATATAATATTAATATGGTGCTGTGTTAATATTATAATATATTGTATACACATATAATATTGTTATTAATATTATGTAATACAATATAATACTAATAGTAATAATATTATTAATATTTGAGTCTCCCCAGGGGTGAGAAAGGCGGTATATAAATACTGTAAATAAATAAATAAATAAATAAATAAATATAATAATTTTATATTTCATATTACATGTACTATTACTAATAATATTACAGTATAGTGGTATAGTACACTATAGTAATATATAATACTAATATTGTACTATGCTAATATACAGTAATATAATATATTGTATGTACATACAACTTGTAAGCCGCTCTGGGTCCCCTTCGGGGTGAGAAGGGTGCCATATAAATGTCGTAAATAAATAAACAAATAAACAAATGTTTAGACCAGGGGTCCTCAAACATTTTAAACAGAGGGCCAGGTCACAGCCCCTCAAGATGTTGGAGGGCTAGATTATAATTTGAAAAAAACATGAATTCCTATGCACACTGCACATATCTTATTTGTAGTGCAAAAAAAAAAAAACACTTAAAAACAATACCATAATTAAAATTAAGAACAATTTTAACAAATATAAACTTATTAGTATTTCAATGGGAAGTGTGGGCCTGCTTTTGGCTGATGAAATAGGGTTGTTGTTGTTGTTGTTGTTGTTGTGCTTTCAAGTCATTTCAGACTTAGATTCATCCTGAGCAAGGGCTGGGTAAATAATCTTGGAGGGCCATATCCAGCCCCCAGGCCTTAGTTTGGGGACCCTTGATTTAGACTCTCTAATAATATATATGAGGACCTTTAGATTCTTTATTAGCCCTTTATACTTCTGAGATCAAATACTGCTGTTTTATCTTTGGCAACTGCTGTATTCTATTGTTTTTACCAGGGGGTACTGTGAATTTATGATGTTGTGTTGATTGTTTACGGTCTACTCATATGTTTTGTTTTGCACTTGTTGTATTTTGCATGTCACACCTTGAGTGCTTTGTGAGCCGCCCCGAGTCCCCCTGGGAGATACAAATAAAGGCAGGATATAATAATAATAATAATAATAATAATAATAATAATAACAACAATAGTGCGATTTTCTGGCATCCTAGACGTTTGGGAAGTGTTTGACTTGTGATTTTGTGATATGAAATCCAGCATATAGATCTCGTTTACTGTGACATACTGTGCTTTTGTGCCAATAATAATAATCTTTATTTATACCCTGCCACCATCTCCCCAAAGGGGACTCGGGGCGGCTAACATGAGGCCAAGCCCAAAAATAATATAAAGTTAAACACAAAATAACAGAAAAATACATCACAACAAAATCCATGAAGTAACAAAATAAAATGTATTATTACTACTATTATTTTGGTATGGATCAGATTCGGTTTGTAATAACCATAAAGCAGTTGGGACATTCGGACAATGGTGTAGACCAGGCATAGACAAACATGGCCCTCCCTCCAGAGTTTTGGACTTCAGCACCCACAATTCCTAATAGCATCATGCATTTTTCTTTTCGCTCTCATGGACCCAAATTTTCCCAGGCCTGATTTTGTTGCACAAACAGTGGAGGTAGAATTCTGTGCAACTGCTCCAACTGCCAGGAAGACAATGCCTCCTTTTGAATAGAAGTATTCTAAAGCAATTGAGAGGTGAAGTAGAGATCCCTGTGTTGTGGCTTCTTTTTCAACAGTTGTATTTAAATGCATCATACACTTAGTTTACCATTTTACTCAAGATCAAAGCTTTCCAAACATTTCATGTTGGTGACACATCTTTTAAGACAGACATGGGCAAAGTTTGGCCCTTCCTCCAGGTGTTTTGGACTTCAACTCCCACAATTCCTGACCTCAGGCCCCTTCCTTTCCCCCCTCAGCCGCTTAAACGGCTGAGGGGGAAAAGGAAGGGGGGGCTGAGGTCAGGAATTGTGGAAGTTGAAGTCCAAAACACCTGGAGGAAGGGCCAAACTTTGCCCATGCCTGTCTTAAGACATGCATCACTAAGACATGCAACATGAAGGGGGAAATGCTGACTTATACAAGCACCTGCATTGACCAAATAACTGAGAACTTGTGCAATTGCAGCATAACTGATCCTTATACTCTCTAAACAGGTTATGAGAAGGTGAGCGATTGGTACCCTGTATGGAGCTGTGTAACAGACAACCTGGTCAATCACGGAATGCCTCAGCCCACAATGGAGAAACCGCCCCACAAGGACCGGAAACACCAAACTGCCTGTAAACCGTGCCCCAAACCCTGTGAGCAAAAAGCAGGCAGCAGTAAGCCAGCCCTAAAGAGAGTCAGCGACAGGACGGTGGTCACTGGAGGGTCTGGGTGTTTCGGCTTCACTCTCGGCCGGGCCCTTGCCAAATCAGGAACGGAAGTCATTCTCTATGACGTAAAGCCGTGTCAGTGGGAAGTTCCAAAAGGAGTACAAGTTGTACAGGTATTTACTTTTTTTTTCTTTTTGCCATATTTTTCAAAAGGAATAATTATGTAAAGATAGTTTTTGCATTTTTTAAGTATCACTACATCTGTTGGAGCTGTTTAAAACCATTCTTGAGAAAGTTTGATAATATGGACTGCTAGCTGCAGAAAAACTTGCTGACTGGAAGGTTGGCAGTTCGAAGCCGCAGGTTGGGATGAGCTCTGGTTTCGGCCCTAGCTCCTGTCAACCCAGCAGTTTGAAAACATGTAATGTGAGTTGTTCAGTAGTTATTGGTTTGGCGGGAAGGTAAAAGACACCCCTGGAGCCATGCCGGCAAAACGCGACCAGGAGGGTCTGTGGATAACAGGCTCATAATAATGGAAAATGGAACAAGAGCACCTGAGGACTTGTGCTTTATGGTTTTAATTGTTTTATTGTTTTTATATGTTTTATATTATTTTATTTTGTGGGGCATTGATTGCCAACTGTAAACTGCCTCGATTCGCATCCGGGCTGAGAGGGGCAGTATACTAATATAGTAGATAGATAGATAGATAGATAGATAGATAGATAGATAGATAGGGGAGGACTTCTGTGAGGTTCTGCCTATCTCTCTGCTGCAATCAATCAATTCATGAGGCTTCCACTCACCCCCAATGCTGCCATCAAAGTGAATGCCTCATTTTCCAAGGCTATGGCCACCAACTATAGGGACACCCTCAATGTCCTCGTGCTTCTTTTGTGGATTTCTCGTTTTCATCTTCTGTCACATCTGCAATCACAGATATTGTATATCTGGACCTAAGCCTTCCAATATATTGTACTGTATGCAGCATTAACTGAGGCAGAAGTGTGTAACAACTTCATTAGAGACATGTTAAATAGCTACCCCAAATCGCCACTCAACCAAATTCTTGCCTATGGTGTAGGCTGATGTGCGAGTCTTCAGGGACTTCTATGCTGCGTGTGAAGGGGCAGACTGTGTCATTCATTCAGCTGCCTATGGAATGTCCGGATCAGAACAAGTAAGTGTGCCTTTTCTTCTTTATCCTTTAGTTTTTGCATTGGATTGACCATTTGAGACCAGCAGTATGGATTCTTTGGGAATGAAGCTGGATCTACACTGCCATATCATCCAGATTATCAAAGCAGATCATCCATATTGTCTGCTTTGAACTGGATTGTATGAGTCCACACTGCCATATAATCCAGTTCAAAGCAGATAATCTGGATTTTGTATGGCTGTGTAGATCCAGGCTGAGATGGGAGAAATGTTGGTTGAGTTATTAACAAAGACCCTCCTCATAAATGTACAGCAGAGTAACTTATTAGCAGCAGCGTGACCCAGCACCAGTAGCTCAAAGTGATAAAAAGAACAAAAACACAGGGGACAATGTTATATTTTCTTTAGGAGGTTTTTGGTAGCCAAACATTACAAATAAACAAACCAGTTGAAACATTCACACCTAGCTCCAGCAGACAAGAGTCCTTTGCCCCACCCTGGTCATTACACAGATATATAAACCCTTTTTCCTAGTTCCAACAGACCTCACTACCTCTGAGGAATCTTGCCATAGATGCAGGCGAAACGTCAGGAGAAAATGCCTCTAGAACATGGCCACATAGCCCGAAAAAACCTACAACAACCCATTACAAATAAACAAATACATAGTAGCTTTACACGCAGCAGCCTTCACACTGCAGCTTTCTCACACAAGGCTTCTCTCACACAGAGGTTTACCTCACACTCCTCAGGACAACACTAGCTTTGGCTCACTGACTCTAACAGGCTTCGGCCTACTAACTATTTCAGTGCTTGACTCACACTTTTGTAATCAACAATACCCAGCTAATTTCTGACAAGAAGATCAATATTAATCTGTTGCAGGCATGGGAATACTTCGAGCTTCCCTGTGTTTTGGACTTCAACTCTTAATGCTTAAGCAGCTGTAGGGGAAAAGGAAGGGCCCTGAGGCTGTTATGAATTGTGGGAGTTGAAGTCCAAAGCACTCGGAAGGCCAACATTTTTCCCATGCCTGATCTATTGGTGGATTTCTGAGTTATTTGGAATAGATTGGCAATAATTTTTAATTTTGGTTTTTTAGCATGAGTAACAACAAATTGGCAGGCTTGATCTACTTAACTGGGATTGACCAAAACCTGAAACCCAGGACCATCTTCCATTGTGCTATGTCCAAGGATCATAGAATCACAGAGTTGTGCAGGAAGGGCTTTCTTTTGCCCACTATCGTGTGACTTTGTCCTCTGGTCACTCTAATTTGAACTCCATTAATTGGTCATAGAATCATACAGTTGGAAGAGATCCCAAGGACCACCCAGTCCAACCCTCTGCCCATGCAGGAAATCACAATCAAATCTCCTCCAACAGATGGCCATCCAACCTCTGTTTAAAAGCCTCCAGAGAAGGAGCCTCTTTAAAATTCTGAGGCAGAGAGTTCCACTGTTGGACAGCTCTTCTTATGGTCAGGAACTCCTTCCTAACATTTGAACCAATGACTCCATTGAGTGCTAGGGCCCTTCCACACAGCCATATAACCCAGAATATCAAGGTAGATAATCCACAATATCTGCTTTGAACTAGATTATCTGGGTCTACACTGCCATATAATCTAGTTCAGCTGTATGGAAGGGGCCCATGTCTCCAGGGCAGAAGAAAACAAGCCTGCTCCCTTATGATATCCTTTCAAACATTTAAACATGGCTCTTGTGTCTTCTCTTTTGCGGGCTAAACATACTGCTCTTTAAGCCACTCTTCATAGGAATTCATGCTTTCCAAACCTTTGATCATTTTAGTCACCCACCTCTGGACATGCTCCAGCTGTTCAAAATATTTCTTGAATTGTGGTGTCTAGGTGAGGTCTGACCAAAGCAGAACAGAGAGGCAGGCTTCTCTCTTTCTTTTCATAGCCCCAAAAGAGAAAAAATGAACTTCTGCAGGCACCTGGCCAGTTGTCTTCCAGCCTAAGAGGTCTGCAGAATCATTTTTAGCAAAAATGGAATAAAGTAGTTGTCTTGTTTTTTCTACAGCAGCTGCTGTGACACTTAAGTCTCTCTCCACTTTTCTTAGTTGCGTAAGAAAGAAATTCAGTCCATCAACATTGGGGGAACTGAAGTCGTTCTTGAAGGTGCGTGCCTTTGATTTCCTTGGGGTGGTGGCAGCTTTTGCAGAATAGAAGGCAGCATTGATGTTCTTTGTAGTTTTGAATAGTCATTCCCAAACTTCGGCCCTCCAGGTGTTTTGGACTTCAACTCCCACAATTCCTAGCAGCCTACTCGAGGCAGTGCTCAACTCAGGCCATGGGGTGGTGCTCTTGTTCCATTTCCAAGGCGATGTTGGAGCTCAACCTGTGATTGCGTTTCAGGATCAGGGTGGTTTGGACGTGGGGAGTTATGTCAATGAGTTTCAAGATGAGTTTCAAGATGAGTTTCAAGATGGCAATGGTTTAGTCATTGATATTGATGGAGAGAATGACCAGGAGATCCCTGTTTAAAGTGTAGTTTCCCATGAGAATGTCCCTGAGGGGTGTGAGGATGATGGTGTGCTTTCTGAATTGTTACCAGAGAGTTATTTATTTACATCATCATTTCTATCCCGCCCATATCAGCCCGGAGGCGACTCAGGGCGGTTCCCATGATAAAGAACATGAAAAAAGCTTGGCACTTGGCCCAGCTGCAGAAATTAATGAG
Source organism: Anolis sagrei (assembly GCF_037176765.1). Classification (NCBI taxonomy): domain Eukaryota; kingdom Metazoa; phylum Chordata; class Lepidosauria; order Squamata; family Anolidae; genus Anolis; species Anolis sagrei. The sequence continues at coordinate 15,908,446 of NC_090035.1, read as the reverse complement.
CAAATAGATAATGAGCAAATAGATAAGATGAGAGGAGATCAGTCAAAACAGGGCAGCCAAACAATGGCTTTGGTGTTCTGCCAGGCTCTGAGAGAAAAAGATAAGAAATTCTAAGTTAAAGCAAAACCAATTTCTGAGCTCTAGAGACATAGCTAATGAGGAGATAAAAGTCCCAAGTACAGGATATGTAGTCAGATGAAGCATCGTTTGGAATCAAGTCAAGATCGCATCCTTGTTTAATGGAAGCTTTGCTTAGAAAGTCCATGTTTAAGTGCCTTTGTTTCATGGTTTTGATTCTTGGATTCTATGCTTTTATATTCATGCCTTGGATTCATGTTTCCTGATTTCTTGCATTTTATTTGGGAAGCTTTGACTTTGTTTTTATTGACTTTGCTGGACTATTACCCTGGACTACTTTGCTCCTGCTTATCTTCTTACCTAATTGGATTTACCTGTTCCTTTAAAGTGTTTTTTTTTTTACTTTACTGTTTTTTAATTATCTTCAATAAAAGGATTGGTCCCATCCAATGGTATGGTGTTTAAAGTCAGAGGGCTTTTCCTGTCCTGGAGTGCATCAGCCGAGGAGCCTGTTGTCCGTAAATATCTCCTGGTCATGTTACCGGCATGGCTCCATGGGCTCCTGTGTTACCTTCCCACCAAAGCAGTACCTATTGATTTATTCACATTTGCATGCTTTCTAACTGTTAGGTTGGCAGGAGCTAGGGCTAACAGTGGGAACTCACCCTGACCCACAGCTTCAAACTGCCAACCTTTAGGTCAGCAGATTCAACAGTTAAATGGTTTAACACATTGCGCCACTGCGGCCCCTGTCAAACTGTCATGATAAAATGGAAAGGGTACTTGTTTATTTTATTTTTTTGCCATGCTGGCCGATCATTTCTGAGATGTGAAGTCTAAAAGCCAAACGAATGCTGTAAAAACACTTGTTTTTTTAAAAGTTCCTTCCATGTTGCTCTCATCCATAATAAATGATTTTATATCTTGCACCTCTGCAGTTTGCAAACAACGAAACATTCCCAGATTGGTGTACACCAGCTCAGTCAATGTGGTATTTGCGGGACAAACCATTATAGATGGAGATGAGGCATCCGTGACTTATTTTCCCCTCGATAAGGTAATTGAACTCTCATTTTATGTTAGTTTAGAATGCTTTATTGCACGATTCAGGTGTGGGGAAACTGGAAGGATAGGACTTCTTGTCAATAGCCTAATTTCTTTCAGGAAAATTATTTTTCCCCTTAATTAAGCCTGCTCAATAAGAATATTGAACTGGAGGATAGGTGAACAGTTGATTTTTTGGGGATGAAAAAAACATGTTTTTTGTATCTGACTGCCATTCATGGCTGTTAAAAAACCAACAAATTGTAGTACTGGTGGTTTAAACAGGGAATTCTTCCTAAGCCTTTCTTCTTGCTTCTGCGGTTTGGGATAATACAAATGCCGACTTAGGCCCCATCTACAGTGCCATATAATGCAGTTCAACACAGTTAAACTGTTAAGAAAATGGCCAGCAAACATGAAGCACAAGCAGGCATTTTGAGTGAAGATGATGGCATTTGTAGTTCAATACATCTGAAAGGCATTGAGTTAGAGAAAGCTGGGGCATGCTTTGGTAGCTGTTTAAATATAGTGACTGTGGCCCCTTCTCCATTGTCACATAAAATCCAGATTACCTGCTTTGAACTGGATTATCTGGCAATGTTGACTCATATAATCCGGTTCAAAGCAGATAATGTGGATTAGCTGATTTGATAATCTGGATTATATGGTAGTGTAGATGGGGCCTCTGTGAACAATGTATGAAGAGGAAAGCAGGAGAAGAGGGACCGGGCTTAGCACAGCGGGTTAAACCTCTAAACTGCAGAAAATCCTGCCGATCAAAGATTGGCAGTTCAAGACCATGTGAAATGTGAGTAGATAAATAGGTACTGCTTTAATTGGGAAAGTAATAAAAGAGGCACTCATAAGGACAAGCCGGAAATTTGATTTGGAGGACGTCAAAGGATGACAAAGCTCCCTGGCATGGAAAATGGAGCAACAGTACCCCTTGTGGCACAGCCGCCAGGTGCCGGAAATGGAAAAAGATGGGGAAAGCCTTTACCTCTGTTTCTATATTGTCTGTACCTGTTAATTGTATAACAGCATTGAATGTTTGCTGTATATGGGTTCTATAATCAGTCCTGAGTCCTCTTAGGGAGATAGAGTGGAATACAAATATAGTATTATTATTATTATTACTTGCCTACCTGTTCAACTACTTCATTCCTGCTTTACTGTTTAATTTAGTTACAAATAATTTTACTACCGGGCATGATAAATGATCCGACTTGTGTGATTAATTGTATTAATTCCATTTTGTCCTTTTTTTTTAGCATGTTAACGAATATTCCAGAACCAAGGCCATTGCAGAACAAATGGTACTGGCAGCTAATGAATCACCACTAGCAGGTATTTATTTTTCCCCTGAAATTTAAAAGCCTACCGCCTAAGGCCAGGTCAGGACATTTTGCTGCCTGTGGTAATGAACAACATGGCTTCCTGTTTTCATTCTGTGTATATAAGCCATGTGACCCAGTAGTTCAGGCATGGGCAAACTTAAGCCCTGCAGGTGTTTTGGACTTCAACTCCCACAGTTCGTAACAGCCTCAGGTCCTTTCCTTTTCCCCCTCAGCTGCTTGACTGAATCAATTCTTATTGTGTCTTGTTTCGTAGGAGGCGGTAAACTCTACACATGTGCTCTTCGATCACCAGGCATCTATGGGCCAGAAGAAGAAAGGCATTTGCCCCGACTAGCAGTATGTATCTTGACTAGCTCAAAATACCATTTGCTGTCTAAGGACTCTTCTACACTGCCATATAATCCAGATTATCAAAGCAGATAATCTATATTGTCTTCTTTGAACTGGATTATATGAGTCTACACTGCCATACAACAGCGCTCCATGCAGTCATGCCGGCCACATGACCTCGGAGGTGTCTACGGACAACGCCAGCTCTTCGGCTTAGAAATGGAGATGAGCACCACACCCCAGAGTCAGACATGACTGGACTTAATGTTAAGGGACAACCTTTAACTTTTTTTACACTGCCATATAATTGTTGTACACCAGAGCAGGAACACCAGCTTGGTAAAACCAGGAAGCAGTTTATTGTAGAATATATGTAAGCAAAGCAGTTTATTTATCATGTCAGGGGCAACCAGACCATTGTTTTACATTTCTAACTGAACAAAACAAACAAACAGACAAAAACGCAAAGCAGTAAAAAATAGCAAAACCGTAAAGATCCAAAGTCCAAAATAGACCATAAGCTACAAAGGGTAACGAGATCCACGAGTACATAGAAATCCATGAAACAAGGCACCTGAAACCATGAAACAAAACAGCAGGAAAGTCCCATAGGCAAAACTTAAGCTTGGCAAAAACTTGGTACATGAAACTCAGAGCACTTGAAAGCAAGACCATGATAAAATAACAGTTGACTTGACTGAGGCAATCATCTCCCATTGATATTATAATCAGATTCCAAAACTAAAAGGAAAGCATTTTTCTTAATTTCCCCACCAGATAATGATTTGTTATCTTTCTTTTGCTGTAGCTGAACTGATGCCTTAGTCCCCTAAAATTCTGCCTCTGTTTACTAAAACTGTGCTTTCTGTCCATGGTTTCACTATCCCCTCCCTCATTAACTCCTACACCTGGCAAATCAATCTCAGCATCATTTTCAGACACTTGCTCTGAGAAAAGTGGTGAGAGGCCTCTCTCAGGAATGTGGCCTTGTGAATCTTCCTGGCGTAGCTCAGGCCTCTCTTCTGATCTTAGCTCAGGCCCAAGCAACCCCTCATCCACAATCTCAACAGACCCTGGCCCAGCAACTGGACCATCATGCCCATTACCATCATGAACATCAGCATGAACATCAGGCACAATCGCAGGGTGAACAGGCTGACATACAACAATAATCCAGTTCACAGCAGATAATCTGCATTATATATGGCAGTGTAGAAGGGGCTTAAAATGAGTCATTCTATGTAACAGCATCTCTGTTATGGAACTCCCTTCCCAGAAACTTATTCCAGCCATTTCTTTTTGAGCTAGTCTCTCTTTTTTGGAATCCAGAGAAATGGCACAGGTCTCTCGCGTCATATCTGTTCTGTTGCTAATTCGGCAATACCTTAACCCTTTCACGTTTCCTGTGTTCCAACAGTTGAATATTGAGAGAGGATTGTTTGCCTTCAGAGTTGGGGATTCCAACACTTTAATGAACTGGGTCCACATCAAAAATCTTGTCCAAGCTCATATCCTTGCTGCTGAGGCACTCACTCCGGAGAAGAAGTACATAGCTGTAAGTCAAGGCCCACCTCGTTCATCCGTTTCTCCCATTCCTTTTTTGAATTGATGCTTTGATGTGACTTTTAAAACTTTTGAGATGAGGGTCAGAGTAACACTGAAAATATTAGGGCATCCTCAATATTTATTTATTTATTTGCGACATTTATATGCTGTCCTTCTCACCCAAAGGGGGCTCAGAGCGGCTTACAAGATATAGATACATACAATATATTATATTATTAGCATAGTAATATCAGTATTATATATTACTATATTGTACTATACCATTATATTGTAATATTATTAGTAATATTACATGTAATATAAAATATATAATTATAATATTACTAGCTGTCCCCTGCCACGCGTTGCTGTGGCCCAGTCTGGTGATCTCGAAAATGAAGTAATGAGAAAGTGTTGGTTTCTAATATATGTAATTTCTTGATGCTTGTGGGTAAACAGTATTTCTTGCTGTTTCTTTGTCAGTGTTAATGTGGAGAGTGTCTGGTTTGCCCACCCTGGAACATGCAACATATTGTCCTTCTTTAGGGGTCCCTTTCAAATCTATGATACTATACAGGGTTAGTCAAAATGCATAGGCCAAAAAGCCATTCAATTGAATGGCTTATTGGCCTATGCATTTTGACTAACCCTGTATTTGTGTGTGAATCATATCTATCTATCATCTATCTATCTATCTATCTATCTATCTATATGGCTGGATGGCTCTTTGTCAGGAGGACTTTGATTACGTTTTCTTGCCCTGATGAAGGGAGTTGGATTGGATGGCCTTGAGTATTTTCTGTTGGTCATGGGGGTTCTGTGAGGGAAGTTTGCCCCGATTCTGTCATTCATGGGGTTCAGAATGCTCTTTGATTGTAGGTGAACTGTGAATCCCAGTGACTACAACTCCCAAATGTCAAGGTCTATTTCCCCCAAACTCCATCTGTGTTCATATTTGGGTGTATTGAGTGCTTGTGCCAAGTTTGGTCCAGATCCATCATTGCTTGAGTCCACAGTGCTCTCTGGATGTAGGTGAACTACAACTCCCAAACTCAAGGTCAATGGCCACCAAACCCTTCCAGTATTTTCTGTTGGTCATGGGAGTTCTGTGTGCCAAGTTTGGTTCAATTCCATCATTGATGGAGTTCAGAATGCTCTTTGATTGTAGGTGAACTATAAGTCCCAGCAACTATAACTCCCAAATGACAAAATAATAATTTTTTGAGTGATGGTCACTCCTTGTGTTGTGAGGCGTTTTGTGAGAAGCTTTGTATCTACCGTATATACTCGAGTATAAGCCGATCCGAATATAAGCCAAGACACCTAATTTTACCACAAAAAACCGGGAAAACGTATTGACTCGAATATAAGCCAAGGGTGGGAAATGTAGCAGCAAATGGTAAATTTCAATATAAAAATAGATACCAATAATATTACAGTAATTGAGGAATCCGATTAAATATTTCTGAAGATTTACATAAAACTGTAATGTAAGGTAAGACTGTCCAACTCTGATTGAACCATTATTCTTACCTTCTTCAATGTAAATGTGCTTACGTATCCTTCCAATAATAATGAGAGTAAAATAATAAATGTAATAAAAATAATAACAGAGTAAACATACCTGTTTCGACAGGCTTTTAATGTTTGATATTGCTGTTTTTAAATTGTTTTAAATTGTTTTACAATTGTGTTAGATTTTAGCCATTCTTGTAAGCTGCTCCGAGCCCCAGGGGAGTGGCAGCATGTAAGTTCAAATAATAAATAAATAAATAAAATAATAAATAACCTTGACTCAAGCTGAGGGGAGCTTTTTCAGTCTAAAAAGGGGGCTGAAAAGCTAGGCTTATACTCAAGTATATACAGTAATTCAAACCCACTCTCCTGACTAAACAGAAGAAACTGCAGTCTTCTAGATGTTGCTGTATCTCAACTCCCATCATGAGGTCTAATGGTGAGGAAGACAGGAGTTGTAGTCCAGCCTCTGGAGGGCCGCATAAAAGGACACGGCAGGCCAAATTCAGACCTTGAGTTTGACGCATGCTCTGTAATAACTCCTAATTCCGTCCTTCCTCTGAATCCCTTCTAGGGTGGCCAGGCCTATTTTATCAATGACAATGAGAAAGTGAACATTTTTGAGTGGTTGTCTCCACTGGTGAGTAGAAGCCCTCTGTCTCCCTGGAAGCTGCGGCCACTTTCCTCATGTTTTAAAATTAATATCTCACTGTTTCTTTCAGTTTGAAAGATTAGGCACTAGGAAACCATTGATAAGGGTTCCAGTTTTTCTGGTTCATCTGTCAGGTAAGCAGCGTTCATTGGAGGTTGAATTCTCTGCTAGTTTTAACGATTTGGTAACAACGGCAAATCATGGTGAGGGCATTAACTGAACATGAATCCAGAGCTTGGAAATGTTACCTTTTTGGGCTATATAGCCATGTGATTCCTTGAAAAAGTTGATCTTTTGGCCATGCTGACTATGAGAGCTGTAGTACCACCGCCAGAGGTCGTTCACAGAATCATAGAGTTGAAAGAGACCTCGTGGCCCATTGAACCCAACCCAATTCTGCCAAGAAGCAGGAAAGTTGCATTCAAAGCACCCCCAACAGGCCATCCAACCTCTGTTTAAAAACCTCCAAAGGAGGAGCCTCCACCACACTCTGGAGCAGAGAGTTCCACTGCTGAACAGCTCTCTCACACAGTGAGGTTCTTCCTAATGTTCAGGGGAAATCTCCTTTCTTTCCTGTAGTTTGACGTCATTGTTCCGCGTCCTGGTCTCCAGGGCAACAGAAAATAAGCCTGCTCCCTCCTCTCTATGACTTCCCCTAACATATTTATACATGGCCCTCATGTCTCCTCTCAGCCTTCTCTTCTGCAGGATAAACATGCCCAGCTCTTTAAGCTACTCCTCATAGGGCTTGTTCTCCAGATCCTTGATCATTTTAGTCACCCTCTTCTGGAAACATTCCAACTTAGAGTCAATATATTCCAGTTTTGGTCTGACCAAGGCAGAATAGAGGGGTAGCATGACTTCCCTGGATCTAGACCAATGGTTCCCAACCTGTGGACTGTGAGACCTAAAATAAGGTACGCAGCTCTAGAATATTAAATATGGTTTTATGTGGGCGAGCAGATGGCAACTACTAGATGGCATATGTTCTGTATCAGAAAGTAGAGCTGATGTGGTCTATCCAATGCAATTTTCTGAATCAGCACCCCAAACAACCAAACTGAATCTAAAATTGATCAAAAACTGATTTGTAACCCTTTTGGTACTAATGTTAGGGAGGAGTCCCTAGTCAAAGTGGTAAAAAAAAGTTTAGACCAGGGGTCCAGTTCACTGTCCCTCAGACCATTAGAGGGCCGGACTATAGGGTTTTTTAAAAAAAAAAATCAATAAAAAAATTCCTATGTACATTGCACATATCTTATTTTGCTGTGTGGAAGTGCCCTTAGAGGGGGTTCTTTCTAGCCCTCTTTAGGTAGTAATTCCAGGAGCAGAGAATGGGAAATCTTCCTATTTCTAGTCTGAACAAAATCTGGCTACCAGTATTAAAAAAAACTCTAAAATTATAACTGTAAATAAAGAACAACACTCAAACACAGGAGAACTCCAGACAAGAAACAATCAGGGCCAGCTAATCACCTCTCAAAGGATTCTCCCTAAAAACTGTCAGGCTATGAAATGGTAATCAAAGTAGCCAATTGAAACATTCATACCTACCTCCAACAGACAAGAGTTCTTTCTCCCACCCTGGATCTTCCACAATTTTCCTAGTTAAAGGTTTTCCTCTGACATGAAGTCCAGTCATGTACGACTCTGGGGTGTGGTGCTCATCTGCATTTCTAAGTCGAAGAGCCAGCGTTGTCCGTAGACACCTCCAAGGTCATGTGGCTGGCATGACTGCATGGAGCGCCGGGGCAGCCTCCCTTGGCTGGCTCACGCTGCCTATCGGGCCTGACGGATAGCGTGAGCCTGCTGAGGGAGGAGCAGCACCGCGCAGCCTACTCGCGCGTAAAGCACCTCGCAAGCCAGCCAAGGGAGAGGCACTGTTTGGGGGGGGGGGGGTGCTCCTCTTCCGCGGGCCGGATAAGTGCCATTGGCGGGCCGGAAGTGGCCCGTGGGCCGTAGTTTGAGAACCCCTGATCTAGACACTCTACTCCTATTTATCCAAGCAAAATCCCATCACATTGTTGGCTCATGTTTAACTTGTTGTTTCTCTATTCTTTCTTTGCTGGACTAAAAGTAGCCAAACTAAGAAGTATGTGGTTCCAGCTTCATAGTTTTGTGACTCTGAGGCAGAACTTCCATATGCAACTTCCTTGCGTATGGAAGTTCTTAGGTAGAATATCAGGCAAAGCAACCAGGATTGGTTCGGTTCTGAAACTATCCAGAGATCGGAAACTGTGCTTTTTGGACCACAGCAAAATCCCTCCAGTCAGCAGCGAGTTGTAGTCCTAAAAAATATCGTTCTCGAGATCTGGCCAAGACAATGTTGAATCAGATCGGCTGCGAATCAGACTTAATATGTGGCATCTTCCTGCCTTCCGATCTGATCATTGCAATCTCAAATCATTGCTTTTGTTTCTACAGCTATATTAATAGAAATTTTGTACTACCTGTTATACCCATTTGTTGAAATAACGCCTCCCATCACCAGGAATGAGGTAATATATAGATTTGCCTTTATTGATTTTTTGCTCAGAGAGCTTGTGAATAATTAATTAAGAGTTAGTTCATTTTTCCTTACTTATTTCTATTATAATTGCTTTGAAATTAGTTGATTATTAAATGGCCCATGGTTCTAACCCAGGCATGGGCAAACTTGGGCCTTCCCTCCAGATGTTTTGGACTTCAACTCCCACAATTCCTAACAACCTCAGGCCCTTCCTTTTCCCCCTGTTCTATGACCCTTCTGTTGAATTCCAATTTCCATCATTCCTGGCCATTCTGGTTGAGTCGAAGCATGCTTTGCAGTTTGACACTGTCCATTAAGCAAAGGTTCCTCCAATTATCATTTCCCAATGACTTAGACTGCAGTTGCTATTATAGCAAGCACAGCCAGTACTTGGTTGGGGGGCATGTGGATGATCATTGTGGCGTAATGTAAAATAAACCACGTGTACTTCACGTTTGATCAGCCCACACACTGCCTTTCCAGAGAAAGAAAATATGCCACACAGGTGAAAAATAAAGAACAAGTAGTTTACTCTTCTTAATTCAGAACAACATATGTACAGTGTGATTAGTTGCATCAACTCACATAATGTCCTTATATGAGAGATTTAAAATGGTCTTTCTTTGTCCATGTGGATAAACTCCTTCAGCAGCTCATGAAGCGAGAGCACACTCCAAACTCTGTCTCCCTTCGCTTCTCTCTGTGCTTCTCTGCAAGCCTGAACAAAAATGTAACAGTAACCAAAAGTCCCAGGCTCAGCTAGCTCCCCAAGCATAGCCCGACCAATCAGCTTCGTACATCTTATTTTGCAGTTGACACACACACACACTCACTGATTCTGTCTCGCTTCACTTCTTTCTGTGCTTCTCTGCACGTGCATAGCTCAAGCCTGAACAAAAATATAACAGTAACCAAAAATTCCAGGCTCAGCTAACTCCCTAAGTGTAGCCTGACCAATTAGCTTCGTGCATCTTATTTTGCAGTTGACACACACACACTCACTGATTCCGTCTCTCTTCACTTCTCTTTGTGTAAACTGTTATCAACATAGAGCTATGTTAACATTAACTGTGTAAATTGGTTTAAACTGCACATAAATGTAACGAAGAAAATGCATAGGGTATACATCTAAATGCTACTCAGTAATTTCCCTCTAGAGTTTTCTCAAGGCTTGAGAATTATAAATTCACTCTTCCAAATGATATATATTCCTTTTACTTGTGACGATGGTGAGTATCTTCACTCTCTTGTTAGAATTCTCACAACAAATGATAAGTATTAAGAAAAGATTTACACAGTCTTTGAAGTGATGTATTAAATACTGGAGTAGTCCTTGAAAAAGTAAACTCAAGTCCAAAATAGTCCATATAGTTCAAAATACTGTCCGACAAGGATCCCCGGGTTGAGATGCCTTGTTTCGGGGGACTTCCCCTTCTTCAGGATTTCTATAACTTCTTAATAAGAGAGTGTGATTCACAGTAAATCCCTAAATGGATTATAACAAACAGCATAATAGATATGCCAAAAAGGCACCCAAAGCAAACATTCGATAATGATAAAGTAATTATATACATTGCATACTATGCATTTTCTTCATTATGTTTATGTGCAGTTTATACTAATGTTAACATAGCTCCATGCATAGCTCAAGCCTGAACAAAAATGTAACAGTAACCAAAGTCCCAGGCTCAGCTAGCTCCCGCAGTGTAGCCCGACCAATCAACTTAGTGCATCTTATTTTGCAGTTGACACAAACACACACTCACTGATTCCTTAAACGCTCCAACAATTATCACCACTATCTGGTTAGAGGAGGCTGCACTGGGCCGTGCTTCCTCCCTTTGAACCCTGCTGTCATGTGTTGATTTTTCACGCTTTGCTTAATGGTTTCTGATCCGCAGGTGCTCAACATCTCTTGCACACACACCTTCAAGATAGACAAAGCGCGTGCGGAGCTGGGCTACTCCCCCAAGAAGTACTCCTTTGCCGAATGCGTGGATCAGTATTTGAAAACAAGGCCAAGGCGGAGGAATTTCTTCCTCCTGAAGTGCTTCCTTTTGATTCTCCTCCTGATCGGCCTGGTTATCATGCTCATAAAATTCCCAGATGTCCTCCAGGTCCTCCTGCGGCTCCGGGATGCCTATGCGGGGATTCTGCAATAGCCTGGCTGTCCTTTTAGCCACCTTGCGACATGGAACATGGTTCTCCCATCAATATCACAGCACCCTTTCTTAGCTCCGTGGCTATCCTTCAGGGATGTAAACAAGGATAAGAGGCCATTGTCTTAATTCGGCTCAAGAACAGACCTGCTGGAGAGTGCCAACAGTGCAAAGTGCACAACTTTAAGGAGTTTGGAGGTTATTTGGTGACAGCGTGCCTTCCCTCGGTTGGTTATTTGGTGTTCATTTCTCAAACTAGGGAAAGGCGCAACCAGAAGAGCGAAAAGGGCTCCGTACAAACCTTACCGCAGAAACGTTGTCACCGCGCTTTACGATGGGGAATGGGGTGAAGTAAAAGGGGGCCAAGGAGAGCAGCGCTGGCAGCCCATCTCAGGCAGCGACACAACACCCGTGCACTTTGCGGCAGCAATAGCAATGTATGCAAGCTGGAAATAAAAGCCTGCTTTCAAGCCCATCGGTGCCTTATTTTAGAGTGGGAGGATTTATGACAGGTTGGGAGGAAATCCTGTGTCTGCCCAGTTCACAATTACAGCAGTTCTTCATATCAGAGACTAGCCTTATATGTTCAGCATTGCGCCGTATCGGAGGAACTGCGGCCACCCTGCATTTTTCTCTTTTTCCTCCCCTCATAACTTTTCCCCTTTTCTTCCTTCTCCATTTCTTTCATTCCCCCTTTCTTTCTTTGTTTCTTTCTTTCTTTCCTTTGAAAGGGCTTCCTTCACAACGTCTTACAGGCATCATGCCTGCCTGCCTTCCATCCTTTCTTCTGTCTGTCCGTCCGTCCGTCCGTCCTTTCTTCCTTCCTTTCCCTCAGACACATGTCATTTTTTTCACAGAGGGCCACTTCACCCAGCAACATCCAACCCAGTGACATCACAGAGGGACACTTAACCTAGCAACATCCAACCCAGTGACATAAAGGGACACTTCACCCAGCAACATCCAACCTAGTGACAACAGAGGGCCACTTCACTCAGCAACATCCAACCCAGTGACATCACAGAGGGACACTTAACCTAGCAACATCCAACCCAGTGACATAAAGGGACACTTCACCCAGCAACATCCAACCCAGTGACATCGCAGAGGGAAACTTCACCAAGCAACATCCAACCCAGTGACATCACAGAGGGACACTTCACCCAGCAACATCCAACCCAGTGACAACAGAGGGACACTTCACTCAGCAACATCCAACCCAGTGACATCACAGAGGGACACTTAACCTAGCAACATCCAACCCAGTGACATAAAGGGACACTTCACCCAGCAACATCCAACCCAGTGACATCGCAGAGGGAAACTTCACCAAGCAACATCCAACCCAGTGACATCACAGAGGGACACTTCACCCAGCAACATCCAACCCAGTGACATAACAGAGGGACACTTCACCCAGCAACATCCAACCCAGTGACAACAGAGGGACACTTCACTCAGCAACATCCAACCCAGTGACATCACAGAGGGACACTTAACCTAGCAACATCCAACCCAGTGACATAAAGGGACACTTCACCCAGCAACATCCAACCCAGTGACATCGCAGAGGGAAACTTCACCAAGCAACATCCAACCCAGTGACATCACAGAGGGACACTTCACCCAGCAACATCCAACCCAGTGACATAACAGAGGGACACTTCACCCAGCAACATCCAACCCAGTGACAACAGAGGGACACTTCACTCAGCAACATCCAACCCAGTGACATCACAGAGGGACACTTAACCTAGCAACATCCAACCCAGTGACATAAAGGGACACTTCACCCAGCAACATCCAACCCAGTGACATCGCAGAGGGAAACTTCACCAAGCAACATCCAACCCAGTGACATCACAGAGGGACACTTCACCCAGCAACATCCAACCCAGTGACATCACAGAGGGACACTTCACCCAGCAACATCCAACCCAGTGACAACAGAGGGACACTTCACTCAGCAACATCCAACCCAGTGACATCACAGAGGGACACTTAACCTAGCAACATCCAACCCAGTGACATAAAGGGACACTTCACCCAGCAACATCCAACCCAGTGACATCGCAGAGGGAAACTTCACCAAGCAACATCCAACCCAGTGACATAACAGAGGGACACTTCACCCAGCAACATCCAACCCAGTGACATAACAGAGGGACACTTCACCCAGCAACATCCAACCCAGTGACAACAGAGGGACACTTCACTCAGCAACATCTAACACAGTGACATCACAGAGGGACACTTAACCTAGCAGCATCCAACCCAGTGACATAAAGGGACACTTCACCCAGCAGCATCCAACCTAGTGACAACAGAGGGCCACTTCACTCAGCAACATCCAACCCAGTGACATCACAGAGGGACACTTAACCTAGCAACAGCCAACCCAGTGACATAAAGGGACACTTCACCCAGCAACATCCAACCCAGTGACATTGCAGAGGGAAACTTCACCAAGCAACATCCAACCCAGTGACATAACAGAGGGACACTTCACTCAGCAACATCCAACCCAGTGACATTGCAGAGGGACACTTCACCCAGCAACATCCAACCCAGTGACAACAGAGGGACACTTCACTCAGCAACATCCAACACAGTGACATCACAGAGGGACACTTAACCTAGCAGCATCCAACCCAGTGACACAACAGAGGGACACTTCACCCAGCAACATCCAACCCAGTGACATAAAGGGACACTTCACCCAGCAAGATCCAACCCAGTGACATCGCAGAGGGAAACTTCACCAAGCAACATCCAACCCAGTGACAACAGAGGGACACTTCACTCAGCAACATCCAACACAGTGACATAATAGAGGGATATTTCACCCAGCAACATCCAACCCAGTGATAGTACAGAGGGCCACTTCACCCAGCAAAATCCAACCCGGTGACACAACAGAGGGCCACTTAACCTAGCAGCATCCAACCCAGTGACACAACAGAGGGCCACTTCACCAAGCAACATCTAACCCAGTGTCATAACAGAGGGCCACTTCACCAAGCAACATCTAACCCAGTGACGTAACAGAGGGACACTTCACCTAGCAACATCCAACCCAGTGACACAACAGAGGGCCACTTCACCAAGCAACATCTAACCCAGTGTCATAACAGAGGGCCATTTCAACATCTAACCCAGTGACGTAACAGAGGGACACTTCACCAAGCAACATCCAACCCAGTGACACAACAGAGGGCCACTTCACCAAGCAACATCTAACCCAGTGACGTAACAGAGGGACACTTCACCTAGCAACATCCAACCCAGTGACACAACAGAGGGCCACTTCACCAAGCAACATCTAACCCAGTGTCATAACAGAGGGACACTTCACCAAGCAACATCTAACCCAGTGACGTAACAGAGGGTCACTTCACCAAGCAACATCTAACCCAGTGTCATAACAGAGGGCCACTTCACCTAGCAACATCCAACCCAGTGTCATAACAGAGGGCCACTTCACAAGCAACATCTAACCCAGTGACGTAACAGAGGGTCACTTCACCAAGCAACATCTAACCCAGTGTCATAACAGAGGGCCACTTCACCTAGCAACATCCAACCCAGTGTCATAACAGAGGGACACCACGTAGCAACATCCAACCCAGTGACATAGTAGAGGGCCACTTCACCTAGAAGCATCCAACCCAGTTACATAACAGATGACCACTTCACCTAGCAACATCCAACCCAGTGACATTACAGAGGGCTGCTTCACCTAGCAACATCCAACCCAGTGACATTACAGAGGGACACTTCACCTAGCAACATCCAACACATTGAAAACAGAGGGCCACTTCACCTAGCAGCATCCAACCCAGTGACATAACAGAGGGACACTTCACCTAGCAACATCCAACCCGGTGACATAATAGACGGTCACTTCATCTAGTGCCAGCATTTGTGGTCCAAACTGACATATGGGCAGAGAGACAGCCTTTGACTTTTACGTACATAAATGGGGAAACCGATTCTACAGATGGCATCGGACTCCAGCTCCCATCATTCCCTGAGCCTCGGTGGATTTAACCCCGTTTCTTAGGCACACTTATGGAACTCGCACCAGTGAATACGCTGGGTGCAGCTAAATCAGGCCAAATTTGGGGCTTCCAAATGTTTTGGACGCCAACTCCCAGCATTCCTCCCAGCCTCAGGCCCCTTCCTTTTCCCCCTCAGCGCTGAGGGGGAAAAGGAAGGGGCCTGAGGCTGGGAGGAATGCTGGGAGTTGGGGTCCAAAACACCTGGAAGCCCCAATTTTGCCCAGGCCTGAATCTCTTTTCTGAATCCTGAGTTGTGTTTTCCCCCATTGCATTCCTTATATGGAAGCTGCAGATTGTCATTGCACCAAGGAATAATTTCTTGTCTTTTTAAATATATATATAGATCAAAAGCCTTGTTTTTAAAAGACACCATTGCCCATAATGCCAGCTCGCTTCCTCATCTAGCAGAGTGAGCCAAAATAACAGCATTGGAAGGGAAAAGGAGTATTGGCAGCGGTGGGATTCGAACCCACGCCATCGAAATGACTGGAGCCTAAATCCAGCGCCTTAGACCACTCGGCCACGCTACCTCCCGCTCAAGCAGGGATCGTGAACGGTATATAAGGGCTCCGCAATGCTTTGACGTAATTTCCCGCTTTGCTCGTATTTGTACCACAGCTCCAGCATTCCACAATTGGGTTCTTTTTTCCTCTTTCCCGATCCTCGCCTCTCGATTCGGAATCAATGCCCTTAATGGCGTCCTCCTCAACCACCATTCGAGGCGCTCTTGGAGCCCGCAGTTGCGCCTTGTGTACGCGAGGGGGCGGTGGCGCGCCACTGTTTTCCTCCAGGAGGCGCTCTTGCAGTTGCGCCTTATGGACAGGAGGTGGCGGTGTGGCGCCACTATTTTCCTCCAAGCAGAAAAACCCACAAAAACATGCCCAAGGCTTTTACCAATTCCCTTGCATTCTTTGCATCTTCTATCTATTTGAATTCTGCAAGACTCCCAAGAGTGGCTAACATAGTGACTAGCTCCAACTCGGAAGTTTCTTAAAGAAGCTATATTTTAGTATTTTAGTGAGCTTCAGCTGGACTCTAGCAATTATTATGCATTAGTATATTGTACTATACCACTATAATGCATTATTATTATTATTAGTAGTAGTAGTAATAATAATAATAATAATAATAATACATTATTTTAATACACCGACAACCATCTCCCCAAGGGGACTCAGGGCAGCTTACAAGAGACAAGCCCAATACTTACAAATAGAACACAATTAAAAACATCAGAAAAATATAAAAACATTTAACATATTATATTATTTTATTAGGTTCTTGTAGGTTTTTTCGGGTTATAGGGCCATGTTCTAGAGGCATTTCTCCTGACGTTTCGCCTGCATCTATGGCAAGCATCCTCAGAGGTAGTGAGGTCTGTTGGAAATAGGAAAATGGGTTTATATATCTGTGGAATGACTGGGGTGGGGCAAAGAGCTCTCTGCTGAAACTAGGTGTGAATGTTTCAGCTGACCACCTTCATTAGCATTTGAAGGCCTGGCTGAGCCTGGGAAAATGTTCTGTTGAGAGGTGTTAAGATGTGCCTGGTTGTTTCCTCTCTGCTGTTTTGCTGTTGTAATTTTAGAGTTTTTAAATACTGGTAACCAGATTTTGTTCATTTTCATGGTCTCCTCCTTTCTGTTGAAATTGTCCACATGCTTGTGGATTTCAATGGCTTCTCTGTGTAGTCTGACATGGTGGTTGTTGGAGTGGTCCAGCATTTCTGTGTTCTCAAATAATATGCTGTGTCCAGGCTGGTTCATCAGGTGCTCTGCTATGGCTGACTTCTCTGGTTGAAGGAGTCTGCAGTGCCTTTCATGTTCCTTGATTCGTGTCCTAGTCATCCGCAAACCAGATCAACAATTGGGTCACACCGTCTACAGAAAACCCACACACACAGATAGAGATCTACATAAAAACTCCAACCATCACCCAAGTCAAAAAAGAAGCACCATTAAAGCCTTGGCAGACCGTTCAAAAAGAATCTGCGAACCCCACCTCCTCCAAGATGAACTGAACCACCTCAACTGGGCTCTACAGGCCAATGGAGACTCCACCTCAGACATCAGAAGAGCTGCAAGACCAAGAACAAGCCACAAGAGTAAAGATGAAGATCCACCCAGAGGAAAAGTGTTCCTGCCATACATCAAGGGAACCACTGATCGCATAGGGAAGCTGATGAGGAAACACAACATACAAACAATCTACAAACCCACCAAGAAAATCCAGCAAATACTACGTTCAGCAAAGGACAAGAGGGATCCTCTCACCCCTGCAGGAGTCTACCGTGTACCATGCAGCTGTGGACAAGTCTACATAGGGACCACCAAACGCAGCAGCATTGCCCAAACACGAATCAAGGAACATGAAAGGCACTGCAGACTACTTCAGCCAGAGAAATCAGCCATAGCAGAGCACCTGATGAACCAACCTGGACACAACATATTATTTGAGAACACAGAAGTGCTGGACAACTCTCACAACCACCATGACAGACTACACAGAGAAACTATTGAAATCCACAAGCATG
The DNA here is from genome assembly GCF_037176765.1 of Anolis sagrei. Taxonomy (NCBI): domain Eukaryota; kingdom Metazoa; phylum Chordata; class Lepidosauria; order Squamata; family Anolidae; genus Anolis; species Anolis sagrei. The sequence goes on along the minus strand of NC_090035.1, from coordinate 15,890,665 downwards.
TGGGCAATTTCAACAGAAAGGAGGAAACCATGAAAATGAACAAAATCTGGCTACCAGTATTAAAAAAACTCTAAAATTACAACAGCAAAACAACAGAGGGGAAACAAACAGGCACATAAAATCACTCTCAACAAAAGATTCCCCCCAGGCACTTCCAAGCCATTGAATGCTAATCAAGGTGATCAGCTGAAACATTCACACCTAGCCCCAGCAGACAAAAGTCCTTTGTCCCACCCTGGTCATTCCACAGATATATAAACCCATTTTTCCTATTTCCAACAGACCTCACTACCTCTAAGGATGCTTGCCATAGATGCAGGCAAAACGTCAGGAGAAAAATTGCCTCCAGAACATGGCCATATAGCCCGGAAAAACCTACAACAACCCAGTGATTCCGGCCATGAAAGCCTTCGACAATACCACAAAAACATGCCCAAGGCTTTTACCAATTCCCTTGCATTCTTTGCATCTTCTATTTGAATTCTGCAAGACTCCCATGACTGGCTAAAATAGTGGCTAGCTCCAACTCGGAAGTTTCTTAAAGACGCTATATTTTAGTATTTTAGTGAGCTTCAGCTGGACTCTAGCAATTATTATGTATTAGTATATGGTACTATACCACTATAATGCAATATTATTAGCAGTATTAATAATAGTAATAACAATAATAAATTATTATTATACCCCGAAAACCATCTCCCCAAGAGGACTTGGGGCAGCTTACAAGAGACAAGCCCAATACTTACAAATAGAACACAATCAATTAAAAAACATCAGAAAAATATAAAAACAATTATTATATTATTTTATTGCATTATTTGCATTGGGCTTGGGTATCAGTCAGCACGTCAACAACTCAAATCAAGAAATAGTTTTCTTAGATCTATAGAGACACTCACTGGAACACCTCAGCAAGCGAGAGTTCAAAAGTGGCAGGCTCAAACCCAGCACCTCAATCCGTGGGTGATACCAGATGAGAGACTCCCCCCTGGGCACACAGAAGACTGGGCGACTTGGAAGGCGCTGAACAGACTGCGCTCTGGCACCACGAGATGCAGAGCCAATCTTAAGAAATGAAGCTACAAAGTTGAATCCACGACATGCGAGTGTGGAGAAGAGCAAACCACTGACCACCTGCTGCAATGCACCCTGAGCCCTGCCACATGCACAATGGGGGACCTTCTTGCGGCAACACCAGAGGCACTCCAAGTGGCCAGATACTGGTCAAAGGACATTTAATCAGCTACCAAGTTTGCAAAATTTGTATTTTTTTTCTGTTTGTTTGTTTTGTTCTGTTAGAAATGTAATACAATGTTCTGGTTGCGGATGACACGATAAATAAATAAATTTGCATTATATTGTGATTATTATATTATTTTATTGTATTAGTAGCATTATACATTAATGAAAAAAATGAAAAAATAATTTAAAAAAACATCAAATCATCCAGGCGTCCCCTGGGCAACGTCCTTGCAGATGGCCAATTCTCTCACACCAGAAGCGACTTGCAGTTTCTCAAGTCGCTCCTGTCACGACAAAAAAAACAGACATTATAATATTATATGTACATACAATATATTATATTATTAGCATAGCACAACATTAGTATTATGTTGTACTATACCACTATAATGCAATATTATTGGTAGTATTACATGTAATATAGAATATACAATTATTATGATTTCTCAGGCTTTTGGTCTTTGAAGTTCCTGTTTCTCCATTTCTGAACTGCAGAGGGTTTGTTCATCTTTCTAATTTTTTAAAATCCCCTTCCTTAGTATATTATAATAATTGTAATATTACCAATAATATTGCATTATTTATTTATTATTTATTTAGAACATTTGTATCCCGTCCTATTCTCGACCTCCGAAGAGGGAATCAGGGCGGCTTCCAACAATATAAGAACACCAATAAAATACACAATTACATAAAATGATAATCAAAACAGTTCGCCAAGTTTATAGTACAGTATGGTAATATATAATACTAATATTGTGCTATGTTAATAATATAATATATTGTATGTACATATTAATATTGATCATAATATTATATTGTAATACAATATAATGCTAATTGTGCTGTCGCACGCTGGGCCTGTACATTAGACCGTACACAGGACATAAATTCTCTGTGCCCAACGGGACGCCGGGGCTGCCTCAGAATAAAGGCCCTTAGATTCCCCCAAACAGAGTCTTTAGAATGCTTAAAGTAAGTCCAACAAAGTTCTTTTATTAAGGAACAAACAGGAACAAACAGGTACTTTAACGGTTTTCTTTACAGTCTATAGGCTCTTTCAATCTTGTCCACTAGGAACAGGCACTGTCTTCTTAACTGTAGCTAACCGATGGGGAAATCCTAGCTTCTAATCTGGGCAGTCTGTACTTGCCTCTGTTGACGTGGAGCCCCTGCACCCGGTACCAACTGCGTCTGGCTTCCGCGAGTGACCCTTGTCTCAACAGAGCTTTGTAGACCTCCAGGGAAAAAGAAGGAGTTCAGGTTGCTGTGATGGCCGGCTGGAGTCCCTCAGCCAAGCTGTGGCTGTATGTCTCCTGGCCAAGCCGTAGGGCTGTATAACCCCGGCCAAGCTGTAAAAGACGAAGCTTTTCTACAGGAGCCACTTCGTTCTATGTCCTGTGTGAAAGGCTTCTCTGTGAGAACTAACTCAAAATGGCTTTTTTCCCTCCAAAACTCAACAAGGGGCGGGATCAGGGAACCTAACTATAACTGGCAGGTGGCTTACCCTATAAATGCAAATTATAACAGGAAACCCCCTGCTGCAAAATCCCAAGCATGGGATTGCACACAAACATTTAAACACAGCAAATACATCTGGAGCTCCTGGAACAGCTGTTCCAGAACACTCCTGGCCTAGATTTCTCAATGATGAGAAATCTACACTATAATAAACGGACCAAAACATCGTGAGTCAAATTCTTATACTTTAGAAACATAGCATTTAAAGTCTTTCTATACAAACCAATCATACGTTCCCACACCCCCCATGTGAGACGCATGCAGTACATTAAACAAACATGAAACCTTTTCTGTACTCAAATACCTATTGACACCGGGGTCCTATCTGGGGGCACTTTTAACTTAGGGATGGTGGCATCAGATGGAGCAATCTCGGCCCTGGCCCTAACAAAACCCAAAGAGCAAGAACTAGAGCCTTTTTGTCTGGCATAAGCCACAGCTGTGATAGCTTTCTCCAAAGCGTCGCAAAAGACATGGAGTTCGGTGTGCAAGCTCTGTAAAGGGCTCCTGGCTGTGAGTTGGCGTGGGATGCTCAGCTGGTGTAAATCTTGAGCCTGAACGATTTGCTGTTTGGTCTTGGGATCACGCTGTATCTTGCGTCTCAAAGACGGCAGTCTCTTCTTTGCTACCTGTCTGTTGGGAGGCAGGGTAGGCCGGTCTGCTTTGAAGGGCAAAGGGGCGATCCAATTCCCTTCCTCGCTGAGAGTGACCTCGGAGTTCATGATGTTCAGGAACTCTTGTTCATCTCGGGAGAGCGCAGTGTTCTCGTCGTCCTGGGATACATCGCAGATGGATGAAAACTCAGATGAAACTCCTTGGCAGCAAACAGAAATGTGGCTGAGGCAACTCTGCATGAGGGTGACTCTGCCACAGCTGAGGGTGTTTGGCTGATCTGGACACAGAGAAGACGGAGGATGCATTTTGTCGACACATACAGGTCCCTGTATGGTCCATCCTAATGGAGTCTTCTGTGCCAAAGGTGCACCAGGAGGACCTCTCTTTTCAGCTCGGATGCTCATCAAGCTGGGGCAGTTGGATCCAATGAGCAGGACTATGTCGATACCCGGCTCAAAGGGTGGAATGAGGTCCTGTAGTCCTTTTAGGTGGGGATGCGCTTGCATCATCTCTCTGGTAGCAATCTGGTCCTTATTTCGTGGGATGGACGCACACTCAATAAGGTCAGGTAACTCAAAACAAATGTCTTTGCCACATGGCGAAATGATAAATCCAGACGCAACGCGGCCCTGTCTTCGTTGTTTGCCTGTACAAGTGGAAATACAATAGTCAATAGTCTTTGCCTGCCCCTTAAAGATTTTGAAGAAGTCAGGGGTGGCCAGGGAACCGTCGCTTTGGTTGTCAAGGGCCACGTACATTTTCTTCTTCATCCAAGGCTTGCTGGCAGGAAAAACCTCTGCCAAACAAATGGGGTGGCAAATCCTAGTCTTCTTTGGGCTGCCGCACAGCTGTGTGCAGGCCACAGAGGGTGCCTCAGTGCCCGATGAAGGTCCAGCTGAATCTTCTTGGGAGCGTTGACTGGTGGCCCCGCTCTTGATCTTGGAGGGCACGAAATCCTTGTCATGCATGGCTGAGCAATGCTTTTCGGATTGGCACACCTCGCACTTCACCTTTTCTTTGCATGACTTTGACTGGTGGGGAGTTGCACCGCAGCACCTGAAGCAAATCCTGGAGCTTTTGAGGATCTTGACCTTGTCTCCGTGAGGCTTCTTGGCAAACTCCCTGCAGTCGGCCAAACTGTGGGGCTTTGCATGCAGTGGGCACAAGACATCCTCGGGGTCAGCTGGAGATGAGTTGGTCTCCATGGACTTGACGGTGATGTTTCTTTTGGTGCCACTGTCTGCAGGTTTCTTAGGGTCTTTGATGGGCCTGTCCATCCTTGGGGTCCCATAAAGAGTTGGAAATCCCGTCTGTGGGTCGTTGAGTTGCATGGCTGCATTTGTAACAAAGTCCACAAGATGGGTGAACGGTGGGTAGACCTGATGGTTGGCCTGTTTGAATCTGAAGACTTCTTTGCCCCACTCTTCTTGTAAGGAGAATGGCAGCTTCTGGATGATGGCAGTTTGGGACAGGTGTTGGTCCAGGCAGGCAAACCCTGGAAGATGTGGGTTTCCCTTGGCAGACTGAAGCTCAATCAATAAGTCTGACAAGTCCCAAAGCTGTTCAAAGTCTTTTGGTTTGAGCACTGGGAACTGATGAAGTCTGTCCATCAGCGAGGCTTCAATTTGAGTGCTGGACCCGTAGCGCTGGTCAAGCCTTCTCCATGCAGTGTCCAAAGCTCTATCTGGTTGGTCGATGAGAGCCGAGAAAATCCTTCTCACCTGCTGAGCCGATACTGGACCAAGCCAGGCGATCAAAAGAGTCAATTGTTCCACAGAGGAGAGTCTTAAACTCTGAATGGCTCGCTGAAAAGTCTTTTTCCAAAGTAGGAAATCTTCTGGCTGGTCAGAGAATTTCTCCACACCTTTGTCCCTCAAATCTTTTCTTGGGTTCCTAAACAAAGACTCAAGCTGCAACTGAGGAGTCTGAAGGAACGGAAGGGGTGTTTGGTCAGGGGTAAGGGTGAAGTTCTTCTGAAATGTCGAAGATCCATTCCAAGGAACACCTGTGGCCTCAGGAATGGGCGAAACTCTGATTTCTGGGCTGGGCTTTGGTGCCTGAGTTGGCGGCTGTGGGCTCCTGGCCCTGAATTGCTCGACCAGCCTGTGTGGCGTGATGTCGCTGTCCGCATGCACCAGGTTGCCGTCTTGGAAACCAACGTGGGCTGGCAAAAGAGGTGTGGTAGGAGGCGTTGGCAAACGGTTGACATTTTCTTGAGATAGTTCTCCTAGCAGCGCCTTTGCCAAGATGTCGGCACGGACTCTTTTCTGCGCTGCCTCCTGCTGGATGCGCGACAACTTTAATTTCGCCTCTAACTCGGCTTGTGACTGCTTTTGCTTCGCCTCTAACTCGGCTTGTGACTGCTTTTGCTTCGCCTCTAACTCGGCTTGTGACTGCTTTTGCTTCGCCTCTAACTCTAGTTGAGCCCGCTCAAAGTTCAGGCCTAGGTCTGCCGCTGCAGCCTCAGCTTCTGCTTCTAGGATTTTTTCTCGCAGTTTGAGACGCCTTGTTTCTCTGTTGTAAAAGGCCGCCATAGATGAGGAGCTGTTTCTGGAGACAGACGATCCTGATGCGGAGCCATGTCTGCTGCTATGCCTCCTGCTGGTGTGGCTGTGCTTGCTTTGGCCAGAAACACCTCCCTGACTGCTCTGTACACTTAAAGCCTTTGGGGAACCTGAGATGTGAGCCATGACAGCAAATTGCCCAAACAGTATAGCAATACAGGTAAAATGCCAATTGGAGCAATCAGTATATCAATAACCAGCAGTCAATGGAACACACAATATGGAAATGCAGTAATAAAGTAGTCAGTGAATCAATGCAGATATAACAGATAAAACAAGCAATATATCAAAGCAATAATGCGCACACACAAATGGCTTATCACTTTAAAGCAATGCAGTTAGGACAGAGCAAGCAATTCAATCAATGCAGTTGCAAACACACTCAAAACCTTATAACTTTAAAGCAGAGAATAAACACAGCAGATGCAATAATTCAGATGCACATTGAACTCTTGCTGAAAGGCTGCAAAAAGCCAAAGGCGATTGCAAAAAACCCTTTCCAGGAATCTGGAAGCCAAGCACCAAAGGCTTCTGCAGAGCTGAGCTTCAAAAAGGGCGGGAAAAGCTTGCTCCTGCTGGAAACTGTAGCAGGACCTAGCAGAGCTTGCTATGTAGATACTTTAGAAAGGACGAGAAGAATGTTGCAATTCCATGCAGACCTGCAATGCAAAAACTGGAGGAGAAATGTAGCAACTTGCAAACTGAGTAGATCTTTAAAATGGTGGGATGAGAGCTGAAGCAAAGAAGGAGGCTGCCAGCCCCTCCCTTCTGGTCTTCCAAAATGGCCGAAAATGAAGAGACGCAGACAGATGGGCTCCTCTTCAAGATGGCCGAAACTCCTCAGACACACAGATGGATGGATCCAGGTAATGAAGACTTGAAATGGCTTGTACAGGCTTCTTAAACACTGTTCTGTAGCTGTAAAGTCTTTTTCTCTATTCCCGGGTGGCAGAAGCCACCAGCTCCGTCTTTTACTGTGCTGTCGCACGCTGGGCCTGTACATTAGACCGTACACAGGACATAAATTCTCTGTGCCCAACGGGACGCCGGGGCTGCCTCAGAATAAAGGCCCTTAGATTCCCCCAAACAGAGTCTTTAGAATGCTTAAAGTAAGTCCAACAAAGTTCTTTTATTAAGGAACAAACAGGAACAAACAGGTACTTTAACGGTTTTCTTTACAGTCTATAGGCTCTTTCAATCTTGTCCACTAGGAACAGGCACTGTCTTCTTAACTGTAGCTAACCGATGGGGAAATCCTAGCTTCTAATCTGGGCAGTCTGTACTTGCCTCTGTTGACGTGGAGCCCCTGCACCCGGTACCAACTGCGTCTGGCTTCCGCGAGTGACCCTTGCCTCAACAGAGCTTTGTAGACCTCCAGGGAAAAAGAAGGAGTTCAGGTTGCTGTGATGGCCGGCTGGAGTCCCTCAGCCAAGCTGTGGCTGTATGTCTCCTGGCCAAGCCGTAGGGCTGTATAACCCCGGCCAAGCTGTAAAAGACGAAGCTTTTCTACAGGAGCCACTTCGTTCTATGTCCTGTGTGAAAGGCTTCTCTGTGAGAACTAACTCAAAATGGCTTTTTTCCCTCCAAAACTCAACAAGGGGCGGGATCAGGGAACCTAACTATAACTGGCAGGTGGCTTACCCTATAAATGCAAATTATAACAGGAAACCCCCTGCTGCAAAATCCCAAGCATGGGATTGCACACAAACATTTAAACACAGCAAATACATCTGGAGCTCCTGGAACAGCTGTTCCAGAACACTAATAATACAATATAATAATATAATAATTATATATTATATGTTACATGTAATACTACTAATATTGCATTATAGTGGTATAGTACAATATAATAATATATAATACTAACATTGTGCTATGCTAATAATATAATATATTGTATGTACATTTTAATGTCGATAATATGTAAATACAATACAATGTAATGCTAATAATACAATCTAATAATATAAAAATTATTTAGAATATGTTACATGTAATGCTACCAATAATATTGCATTATAGTGGCATCATACAATATAGTAATATATAATAACATTGTGCTAGGCTAGTAATATATTGTATGTACACTTGCAGTTTCTCGAGTCGCTCCTGACACGACAAAAAAAATGATCATAATGTTGTAATATAATACAATATAATGCAATAATTATATATTGTATATTATATGTAATAATACTAACAATATTGAATTACAGTGGTATAATACAATATGGTAATATATAATATTAATATTGTGCTATGCTAATAATATAATATATTGTAGGTACATATAATATCAATTATAATATTATAATGTGTTATAATATAATCCTAATAATACAATATAATAATTATATATTATATGTTACTGCTAATAATATTGCATTATAGTGGTATCATACAATATAATAATATATAATACTAACATTGTGCTATGCTAATAATATAATATATTGTTTGTACAAATTAATATTGATCATAATATTATAATGTAATAACATATAATCCTAATAATACTTTTTTTTTGTCATGTCAGGAGCGACTTGAGAAACTACAAGTGGCTTCTGGAGTATATAATAATATAATAATTATATAGAATATGTTACATGTAATGCTACTAATAATATTGCATTATTGTGGTATTGTACAATATGTTGTTGTTCATTCGTTCAGTCGTCTCCGACTCTTCGTGACCTCATGGACCAACCCATGCCAGAGCTCCCTGTCGGCCGTCACCACCCCCAGCTCCTTCAAGGTCAGTCCAGTCACTTCAAGGATGCCATCCATCCATCTTGCCCTTGGTTGGCCCCTCTTCCTTTTACCTTCCACTTTCCCCAGCATAATTGTCTTCTCTAGGTTTTGCTGTCTCCTCATGATGTGGCCAAAGTACAATATACCAATACATAATAATAATATTGTGCTTTGCGAGTAATATATTGTATGTACATATAATATTGATAATGTTATAATCTAATACAATACTAATAATATGATATAATAATATAATAATTACATAGAATATGTTACATGCAATGCTACTAATAATATTGCATTATAGTGGTGTCATATAATATACTAATATATAATACTAACATTGTGCTATGCTAGTAATATATTGTATGTACATATAATATTGATCATAATATTATAATGTAATACAAAATAATAATACAAGAATTATATATTAGATGTTACATGTAATATTACTAATAATACTGCTTTACAGTGGTATAGTACAATATGGTAATATATAATACCAATATTGTGCTATGCCAACAATATAATATATTGTAGGTAATATGTTATTGATCATATTATAATGTAATACAAAATAATAATACAAGAATTATATATTAGATGTTACATATAATATTACTAATAGTACTGCTTTACAGTGATATAGTACAATATGGTAATACATAATATTAATATTGTGCTATGCTAACAATATAATATATTGTAGGTTCATATAATATTGATCATAATATTATAATGTAATACCATATAATAATACAATAATTATATATTAGATGTTCCATTTAATATTACTAATAATACTGCTTTACAGTGGTATAGTACAATATAATATATAATACTAATATTGTGCTATGCTAACAATATAATATATTGTAGGTGCATATAATATTGATCATATTATAATGTAATACAAAAATAATAATACAAGAATTATATATTAGATGTTACATATAATATTACTAATAATACTGCTTTACAGTGGTATAGTACAATATGATAATATATAATACTAATATTGTGCTATGCTAATAATATAATATATTGTAGGTTCATATGTTATTGATCATATTATAATGTAATACCATAAAATAATACAAGAATTATACAGGGTTAGTCAAAATGCATAGGCCAATAAGCCATTCAATTGAATGGCTTATTGGCCTATGCATTTTGACTAACCCTGTATATTATATGTTCCATGTAATAATATGCTACTAATAATATTGCATTACAGTGGCATAGTACAACATGGTAATACATAATACTAATATTGTGTTATGCTAAAAATATAATATATATACTTGTAAGCCGCTCTGAGTCCCTTTTGGGGTGAAAAAGGGCGGGATGTAAAAATAACAAATAAATACATTTTCCAAAAGGAGAGGCTGCCTCTTCCAAGAAGCATGGCCAGAGTCTCCAAGGCGTGGGCGGGGCCTCCGCAGGCTCCTCCCTTTAATGGGCGGGGCTTTACA